>NC_137815.1:58457008-58464508 GCF_963921795.1 Nannobrachium achirus | reverse complement strand
TGAGGGGGTCTGTTATAAAGTCCTCTGAGACCCTCACAGTCCCAGAGTCAGACCCCACCCATTGTAGGGACACTCCAGTACGGACACAGAGGTCATTAAGGTCTGGCCAATCTGACCAGACCCCGAAACCAGCAGAACGGGTGTCCAGTTTCCCGTTTGGTTTCCTCCTGAACCCAAGGAAATGGGGCTCTGAATCCCTGGCCAATGGGACCTTACGCCTCCTCAGCATGCTGGTGTAGATCCATTCCACGTTTGGCAGGCCTAACCCTCCCTCCAGGGCTGGGCCCCTGATTCAGCCCGGGAAAAAGAGTTGGAGAGGCCCTCATTGCGCGCCCTCTATAGCGCTGCTGCTACTCAAAGATTTGCCGTTTCAGATCATGACAAGTGACAAGCCCGTGGGCCAATTACTGTACATGAGTTATATTTCGTCGTTGTCAGGTGGAAACCTTGTATGTCCAAAACCGTTTGTTTTGTATTTATCATTTTAAAAATGATTTAAACTAGTGAAAACAGCCGATCTACAAGCACACAACGCCTCGCACCGTGCTTGTAGATCTGCTGTTTTCACTACTTTTGTGCAACGGCCTTGTATGGTGAAGCAGGGCTTTGCTTTGCGAAAGAGATACGAGGTTTCTGCCCGACAGTGACGATTTACTTTGTTGGCCGCCCAGCCCCCAAAATGGAACGAAGGCCGACATTTTATTTTGATTTTTTTCCTAATGGCCAGCCTGGACCGGCCGGGAACGAGTTCTGAGAGGCAGCATCAAGATGGAGCGCATTTTAAAAAGGGGGGATGGCTCGGTGCCAGGAGACAAGGAGCCTGGTATGACATGGATTCACAGACACATTTTATCATTTATATTATGAACGTTTAATCTTATGTGGTAGTTTAGCATTACCAGTGCAGCTTAATATCTTATGAATTGCTCCTTCACACAATAACGGGTAGTAAAGAAAGAAATCACATGAAGTGAGCGGTGCTATTTATGAGCTAATTTCATTAAGAGTCCCGCGAATCATGGCCAATGTGGGATGTGGCGGGAGTGGCATACAGACCGAGTGCCGCGCTGCGAGCTTGTAGATCTGCTATTTTTGAAAAAACTTGAAAATGTGTGCAAGTCTTTGAATATCTTTGACCCGATCTTTGACCCGACTTCCAAATCCTTCCTCTAAATCAGTGGTTCTCAAACTTTTTCATGTCAAGGACCCCCAAAATTACAGGTATTTAGCCACGGACCCCCATCTAAAAATATGTTGTTCCAGGGACCCCCCAGAAGCAAATATTTGAGTTACAAATGTTCGCTTTTAAATGGATATATTCAAAGGCTTGCAAAGAAAAATCATGATTTTTCAAAAATAGCAGATCTACAAGCTCGCAGCGCGGCACTCGGTGCCGCGCTGTGAGCTTGTATATCTGCTATTTTTCAACAGTTAAAGCTGTCAATAATCGTAGGCCTAAATGGGTTTAACAGATGGAGATCGATACGATGTCCAGACAGGCACCATAACCTCTCCCATGAGGAGTCCACACGGATACAGTCCCTCTGTGTATGGCCACCAGGTAGGCTGCCTCATGCTAAACCTCACTTCAACTTTCACACAATAGTGCTTAGGTTTTGAAATCATGAACAACAGTGTAGGCTGCTATTTAAAAAAATAATACATGAGTCCTATATTGCAGCACTGGTGTGGTCTCATAGTGTAGATCAGCGCACCAGTGCCAAATGCCAATATCATTCATGCCAGTGCCAATATCATGACCTTGAGTGTATCAATGCGATTATAGGCCTACCACAGATGTATTATCAATAGTTATGTTTGGAATGCAAAGGTAAATAATGCATCCACTTGTTAGAGTGCTGTTATCAGGAGATATCTTTACTCCCTAGAAACCAATCACAATGTGAGGTTGGAACTAACTATGCTTAGTATCGTTCAGATTTGGTAACTGCGTTGTTCTGTTTGGTTGTGTGCAGTCGTCAGAGAGCCACGGTCAGACAGGCAGCCCATCCTTCCTCCAGCAGAGCTCCTCATCTCCATTCCTTGGTTCATATAGTCCCTCTGGCGCCCCCTCTTCCTCAGGCCAGAGCTTCTACCCTCGGCTCTCCTCGTCCCACCCTGGCCAGTCCCCCTCATCGTCCTACCCCAGTCAGACTCCCACCTCCTCGTCCTCAGACTCCAGGCCACCAGGGGGCTCTCTACACCAGCAGAGCAGCAGCAGTATGGACGGAGCCCCTGGCTACAGCAACAGCCACTTAAAAGCTAACCTCTTGAACAGCAGTGGCTTAGGGGGCTCACCCAGCCCAGGCCCTCGGACCCATGGCCAGACTAAAACAGACTTGGGTACACAGACCTCTAGACTGAGCCAGCAGCAGGCGCCTCGGAGCCTGAAAACGGGAAGTCCCGGACAGGCGGTGCTGCAGGCAGGCTCCAGGCTCCTGTCAGCCTCTGGAGCTCCACATTACCCGCAGCGCGGGGCCCCCCTCACTCAGTTCCAGCACCCGCCTCTCCAGGGATCAGGAGTAAGGACACAGTCAGGAAGCTTTTAGGACCTTGTTTGAGTGCATGTGTGCATGCGTGCGTGAGTGAGTGTGAGCGAGAGAGTGTTTGCGTGAGGCTGCATAGCTCCTCAAGCCCTAAACCTGTGGTGTGTGGGCTCAGTGAGGGGAAATGTACAGACCTAAGAGGAGCCAGGACTTCTTGTATGGATCTCTCCTTTTGTTATTTTTGGTCTTTTCTTTCTTTATTTTCTGAGAAACAAAATTACTGCATTCTGCACAAAGCTAATCATTGACTTTCGACATCATTAAGGAATCAATGGAATAAGCGATTTAAAGAAGAAAATAATGGACAAATTCTGAAAAATAAGAAATCATAATGTAACTTGAAATTGCCCCTGGCGTTTCCTGACATGTTGGACTGTGCAAACAGGTTACGTAATGTTTGAAAGTAAAATCTTCAACATGAGTATCTGTACAAAGTTTTAAAAAGTGTACCTGTTGTCTTGGTACCTATGTTTCATAAATATTGACATGTAAACATAACTCAAATCAATGTTTCTTTTTTTTCTTCTTTTTTTGCCCCCTCCCCCTCCTCCCTCACAAAGTTAACCCCTGGGATTTGGCATCAGCCGAGTGTGTCCTGCAGTATAGAATATAAGCGTTTCATTTTGGAAGGGGAAACGAAACGGACAGTTTGTATGTCCTTCATCCGTTATAAAGATGTATCCAAGCGTTTGGGAGGGACAAAAGCTTCCTGATCAGGATCATTCCATGTGATTACCAGCTTTCTATGTTTCTCAAAACGTTTTCTCTCTCGAGCCTCCATCTTTTCTAATGAACATTGATTTGATTCAGTTCTTTTATCCCCACTTGACCGTTTGTTTGGTTTTCACTTTAGTACTACTTCACTGTAGACTTGCGATATTGTATTTGAGACGTACAGGTCTTATGATTCATGGTGCTGCAGTCTTGTTTTTCCAATAAATCTGAAATCCACTTATGTTCCTTTGAGCGGCTACGGTCATCTTGTCATTATACTATGTCATTTGGGATCCGTTTTCCAGGTTGGATACAAAATGTTACACAAACGTTATAGTTTTTGTTCTTTGATAGTATTGGAATGCCGGAACAAAAAGAGAAGCTAAGAATCTGACATTATTTCTTTACTCTGTTGGGTTTGTCTCCTGTCTTGAATCCTGTAGGATTTTTTTTCTTTTTGAAACTTTATTGAGAAAAGATATATATAAATATATATGTTTTTCTTTTTTCGCCCTTTTCTTTTTTCCTTCTGATCAATCTTGCATTCCGTATACCACCTAAGAAATGGGGGAGGGAGATCTCTGGGGATGGTGTGGATGGTATATACAACTAGAAAAAGCTGCTGTGTTCTATTTTCTTGTTTTTTGTTTTTTTGTTTTTGTATTTTTACGCAAGTGCTGCTTCATAAAGTTTCCCTTTCCACAGAATGCTGTAAGCCCTGTTTAGTTTTTACTAGGGTCCTCTCCTCACCAACTGAATTCTAATAAAGGAAAAAGAATACGAGAGAAACAAGTCCAGTTATATGGAGTCATGTGCCACAACCACTGCAGTGGGACCTCATACCAATGCTGTTGCCATCTCGTCACGAGAGTTGGAACGCAGAGCATTATTTGTAGCTCATTTGGACCAGACGTTTTTACCGTTTTAACTTGTCATGACCCAGGATGAGCACTGGGCTACTGGGAAGGCTTATGAAGTTATGAACCGAGACACTGGTCATTTCTTGCCCCCCACCCTTCCACCATGCTTCCTTGACCAACAGACAGAAGGGTACTCACATGTTACATGAATGTTTTGAAAGAAGACTTAAAAAATATATAGACACAAAATTAACCAGCACCTTAAAATGAAAGAAATACAAGCTAAAATTACACAAATACAACAACATGTATATGTGTACTTGTATAGAAAGAAATGTGTTATAGAAACTTGTACGGAGAAAAATATAGTACACTAAATTTACTGCATGATATTTGCTTTCTTTTCTTTTTGTTCTTTTTTGGGGGGTCTTGAGTGACCACATGGATGGGTGGTTGGGAGCTAATCAGTCTGTTCCTGTTTTAACTTCTACTTCCGGAGTCTCTTGAAAAACCAGGCGCTGCATTTTTTTTCCTTCTTTATTTTGTTGGTTTGTTTTATTTTTTACACAAAGCATAGTAACTATTTCAACCACAACCCCCCACCCCTCCAAAAGATTTAAGAAGCAGAAGAGATGTAATGCATTTTGATAATAAAATAATCATGATGGTAATGTATTTTGAAAACTGCCCTTGTGATACTTTATTTATTAAGAAATACTATGAGCGCGCCGCTGCGCAGGTCCATGCCCAGCAGGAGGCAGCACACCACGAAGGTGGGCAGCAGGCACAGCGAGATGTTGAACAGGCCCTCCTGCACGATGGTCAGGTACTGCTCATAGAACACGTAGGTCACCCTGCAACACAGCACAACAGCAACATTTAACACAGGACACATAACACCCTGCAACACAGCACAACAGCAACATTTAACACAGGGGTCTTCAACAGGGGGTCCGGGACCCCTAGGGGATCCTCAGAGTTACCATAGGGGGTCCTCCAAATCTTTGTGTGTTAGAAACCTTTTTCTCCTTTTTTTATATTAACCACTTGAACCCTAGTGTCCTTATTCTGAGAACTTTAGCCAAAAATAGCCGATCTACAAGCTCACAGAGGCGTTGTGAGCTTGCAGATCTGCTATTTTTGAAAAAGTCGTGAAAATGTGTGCAAATCTTTGAATATATGTATTTTCAAAGCGAACGTTTGTAACTCAAATTGTGTTTCTGGGGGGTCCCTGGAACTAGATATTTTGAAATGGTGGTCCGTGGCCAAATAACTATCATTTTGGGGGTCCTTCACATGAAAAGGTTTGAGCACCACTGACATAGTAGTCTCTCAAGAACAGACTAACTGAGCTCCAGTTAAGTGAAAAGGACCTTTTCTTTGACGATGGCTGGCCAGATTGCTGACATAGAAACATAGGTTTTTTCCAAAAATCTTAGAAAGATTCAAAAGACCCTTATAGAATCGGGTCAAAATTCAAATTTTCACGTTTTTTTCCCCCCCAAAATACCAGATCTACAAGCTCGCAGCGCGGCACTCGGTGCCGCGCTGTGAGCTTGTATATCTGCTATTTTTTTCTTCTCTGAGGTGGTACTTGGTGTAAAAGGGTTGAGAACCACTGGCTTAGTTCATTTAGAATATTATAACTAAATACAATCTTTGTGACAAAGCATTACAGCACTCAGTGCCGTCTGGTTCTGCCTGTTCCTCGCGCTGCTTCTGTTTGAAGTTCATGACACCATGGTGCATCACCTCCTCTCCTCTCCTCTCCTCCTCTCCTCACGAGGCACGTTGACCCACGTCTTGTGTCCAAATGTACACAGCGTCGTCTCATGTTGTCCCAAGTTGTTTAAAGAGCAATTGAACAGAGCAATGTGACATCTATATATATACATCCCTTGACATAGTTTGAAGCAACACTCAACTCATGCGTCTGCTTCTAGGAGAGAGAACACTTCCTGGTCAGGTGATTGGGGAGAGCCAACCGGCTGCCGTCCTATGAGCCAGGAGAATGTATCCCATGGGCTGGGGGGCCATGGCTGGCTTGATTGGTTACGTGGTTTGGGTTTTCTAGCGTAGCTGCCATGGCAGCTAGTGTCAATTAAGGGAGATAGGTTCTATGTGTCAGAGAAAGCAAAGATGGGCCGCCGGCCTGTGGCCGGCGGCCCATCTTTGCTTTCTCTGACACATGTTGATGATGATGATGATGATGATGATGATGATGATGATGATGATGATGATGATGATGATGATGACGACATTATGAATGAACCAACCCCGGATTGGAAGTTAGGAGGATAAAAGGAGGAAACGGCTTGTCTTTTGTGTGGTGAAATGGACTTGTAAATAAACCATTTGAATTACATGTAGCTGCAAATAAATGTAAAAAATAGAGGAAAAAAAGAGTGAAAAACAAAAACAAAAAACGATTCTGTCCCTTTAGCATATTAAAAAATCGCACCCGTGCGAAGTGAGCGGTGCAAAATTATTTAGGGAGTATGATATACTGTGGACTTTGATTTTCAAGCCTTTTCTTTAAATAATCATAAATGTTTTTCCCTTTTAAATTGAAGATATTAAATAATATCTTTATCTTTTACTCTAGAATTGTATCATAAGGATATGATATCTTGTAGAGAACAGTTCAAGAAGGATTGAAAAGGAAAAGAAAAAAGGGAGAATGGTAAAAGAAAAAGATTTAAAAAAAAGAAACAGAAAAAAAGCTATATATATATATATATATATATATATATATATATATATATATATATATAAAAAAATATATAGGAACACATTTATTATTTATAGTTCTTTTGTGTTTTTAGTTATTGTTATTAATAGGGTATCATGGTCTTTTGCTGTGTAGTATGAACTATATAGACAACATTGTGCATTGCTGTCGTTTTTATTAAGGAAGTAGGCGTGGTCTATGTGTCCTCCGCTGAAATGGGTTGGTTTCCCTCAGCCCTAATGACATGCAAATTGTATTTGCATGTAGTTGGTGGGTATAATAACATAGTGATACTTACTGATTGGCGCAAATCCCGCTCCAGCCTTTTACCACACAATGGAAACCACTTTTTCCTTGAGACGTCCACAGGAGTCTTAGGGTCAAAGGTTAATGGACGCTGACTCCCTGTGAAGACGTGTGGGGACGTCTTACCTGGTTGCCATGGTTACCAGGTGAACAGGTGCCGCGGTAGCGGCTGGTGAGTGAAAACACTACATATCCCATCATGCAACTCGGCTGCCAGCATCATAGAGCATGTATTCTCCATTCATTGCTGATGCAAAGAAACGGCTTTGTCACAGAATCTACTTCCAAACATGCAGAGAAGGCCGAGACCCGCTCTTTTTCACGGCTACACTTGATTGTTGAT
>NC_137815.1:58404508-58454508 GCF_963921795.1 Nannobrachium achirus | reverse complement strand
AGTCAGACCCCACCCATTGTAGGGACACTCCAGTACGGACACAGAGGTCATTAAGGTCTGGCCAATCTGACCAGACCCCGAAACCAGCAGAACGGGTGTCCAGTTTCCCGTTTGGTTTCCTCCTGAACCCAAGGAAATGGGGCTCTGAATCCCTGGCCAATGGGACCTTACGCCTCCTCAGCATGCTGGTGTAGATCCATTCCACGTTTGGCAGGCCTAACCCTCCCTCCAGGGCTGGGCCCCTGATTCAGCCCGGGAAAAAGAGTTGGAGAGGCCCTCATTGCGCGCCCTCTATAGCGCTGCTGCTACTCAAAGATTTGCCGTTTCAGATCATGACAAGTGACAAGCCCGTGGGCCAATTACTGTACATGAGTTATATTTCGTCGTTGTCAGGTGGAAACCTTGTATGTCCAAAACCGTTTGTTTTGTATTTATCATTTTAAAAATGATTTAAACTAGTGAAAACAGCCGATCTACAAGCACACAACGCCTCGCACCGTGCTTGTAGATCTGCTGTTTTCACTACTTTTGTGCAACGGCCTTGTATGGTGAAGCAGGGCTTTGCTTTGCGAAAGAGATACGAGGTTTCTGCCCGACAGTGACGATTTACTTTGTTGGCCGCCCAGCCCCCAAAATGGAACGAAGGCCGACATTTTATTTTGATTTTTTTCCTAATGGCCAGCCTGGACCGGCCGGGAACGAGTTCTGAGAGGCAGCATCAAGATGGAGCGCATTTTAAAAAGGGGGGATGGCTCGGTGCCAGGAGACAAGGAGCCTGGTATGACATGGATTCACAGACACATTTTATCATTTATATTATGAACGTTTAATCTTATGTGGTAGTTTAGCATTACCAGTGCAGCTTAATATCTTATGAATTGCTCCTTCACACAATAACGGGTAGTAAAGAAAGAAATCACATGAAGTGAGCGGTGCTATTTATGAGCTAATTTCATTAAGAGTCCCGCGAATCATGGCCAATGTGGGATGTGGCGGGAGTGGCATACAGACCGAGTGCCGCGCTGCGAGCTTGTAGATCTGCTATTTTTGAAAAAACTTGAAAATGTGTGCAAGTCTTTGAATATCTTTGACCCGATCTTTGACCCGACTTCCAAATCCTTCCTCTAAATCAGTGGTTCTCAAACTTTTTCATGTCAAGGACCCCCAAAATTACAGGTATTTAGCCACGGACCCCCATCTAAAAATATGTTGTTCCAGGGACCCCCCAGAAGCAAATATTTGAGTTACAAATGTTCGCTTTTAAATGGATATATTCAAAGGCTTGCAAAGAAAAATCATGATTTTTCAAAAATAGCAGATCTACAAGCTCGCAGCGCGGCACTCGGTGCCGCGCTGTGAGCTTGTATATCTGCTATTTTTCAACAGTTAAAGCTGTCAATAATCGTAGGCCTAAATGGGTTTAACAGATGGAGATCGATACGATGTCCAGACAGGCACCATAACCTCTCCCATGAGGAGTCCACACGGATACAGTCCCTCTGTGTATGGCCACCAGGTAGGCTGCCTCATGCTAAACCTCACTTCAACTTTCACACAATAGTGCTTAGGTTTTGAAATCATGAACAACAGTGTAGGCTGCTATTTAAAAAAATAATACATGAGTCCTATATTGCAGCACTGGTGTGGTCTCATAGTGTAGATCAGCGCACCAGTGCCAAATGCCAATATCATTCATGCCAGTGCCAATATCATGACCTTGAGTGTATCAATGCGATTATAGGCCTACCACAGATGTATTATCAATAGTTATGTTTGGAATGCAAAGGTAAATAATGCATCCACTTGTTAGAGTGCTGTTATCAGGAGATATCTTTACTCCCTAGAAACCAATCACAATGTGAGGTTGGAACTAACTATGCTTAGTATCGTTCAGATTTGGTAACTGCGTTGTTCTGTTTGGTTGTGTGCAGTCGTCAGAGAGCCACGGTCAGACAGGCAGCCCATCCTTCCTCCAGCAGAGCTCCTCATCTCCATTCCTTGGTTCATATAGTCCCTCTGGCGCCCCCTCTTCCTCAGGCCAGAGCTTCTACCCTCGGCTCTCCTCGTCCCACCCTGGCCAGTCCCCCTCATCGTCCTACCCCAGTCAGACTCCCACCTCCTCGTCCTCAGACTCCAGGCCACCAGGGGGCTCTCTACACCAGCAGAGCAGCAGCAGTATGGACGGAGCCCCTGGCTACAGCAACAGCCACTTAAAAGCTAACCTCTTGAACAGCAGTGGCTTAGTGGGCTCACCCAGCCCAGGCCCTCGGACCCATGGCCAGACTAAAACAGACTTGGGTACACAGACCTCTAGACTGAGCCAGCAGCAGGCGCCTCGGAGCCTGAAAACGGGAAGTCCCGGACAGGCGGTGCTGCAGGCAGGCTCCAGGCTCCTGTCAGCCTCTGGAGCTCCACATTACCCGCAGCGCGGGGCCCCCCTCACTCAGTTCCAGCACCCGCCTCTCCAGGGATCAGGAGTAAGGACACAGTCAGGAAGCTTTTAGGACCTTGTTTGAGTGCATGCGTGCGTGAGTGAGTGTGAGCGAGAGAGTGTTTGCGTGAGGCTGCATAGCTCCTCAAGCCCTAAACCTGTGGTGTGTGGGCTCAGTGAGGGGAAATGTACAGACCTAAGAGGAGCCAGGACTTCTTGTATGGATCTCTCCTTTTGTTATTTTTGGTCTTTTCTTTCTTTATTTTCTGAGAAACAAAATTACTGCATTCTGCTCAAAGCTAATCATTGACTTTCGACATCATTAAGGAATCAATGGAATAAGCGATTTAAAGAAGAAAATAATGGACAAATTCTGAAAAATAAGAAATCATAATGTAACTTGAAATTGCCCCTGGCGTTTCCTGACATGTTGGACTGTGCAAACAGGTTACGTAATGTTTGAAAGTAAAATCTTCAACATGAGTATCTGTACAAAGTTTTAAAAAGTGTACCTGTTGTCTTGGTACCTATGTTTCATAAATATTGACATGTAAACATAACTCAAATCAATGTTTCTTTTTTTTTCTTCTTTTTTTGCCCCCTCCCCCTCCTCCCTCACAAAGTTAACCCCTGGGATTTGGCATCAGCCGAGTGTGTCCTGCAGTATAGAATATAAGCGTTTCATTTTGGAAGGGGAAACGAAACGGACAGTTTGTATGTCCTTCATCCGTTATAAAGATGTATCCAAGCGTTTGGGAGGGACAAAAGCTTCCTGATCAGGATCATTCCATGTGATTACCAGCTTTCTATGTTTCTCAAAACGTTTTCTCTCTCGAGCCTCCATCTTTTCTAATGAACATTGATTTGATTCAGTTCTTTTATCCCCACTTGACCGTTTGTTTGGTTTTCACTTTAGTACTACTTCACTGTAGACTTGCGATATTGTATTTGAGACGTACAGGTCTTATGATTCATGGTGCTGCAGTCTTGTTTTTCCAATAAATCTGAAATCCACTTATGTTCCTAAGAGCGGCTACGGTCATCTTGTCATACTATGTCATTTGGGATCCGTTTTCCAGGTTGGATACAAAATGTTACACAAACGTTATAGTTTTTGTTCTTTGATAGTATTGGAATGCCGGAACAAAAAGAGAAGCTAAGAATCTGACATTATTTCTTTACTCTGTTGGGTTTGTCTCCTGTCTTGAATCCTGTAGGATTTTTTTTCTTTTTGAAACTTTATTGAGAAAAGATATATATAAATATATATGTTTTTCTTTTTTCGCCCTTTTCTTTTTTCCTTCTGATCAATCTTGCATTCCGTATACCACCTAAGAAATGGGGGAGGGAGATCTCTGGGGATGGTGTGGATGGTATATACAACTAGAAAAAGCTGCTGTGTTCTATTTTCTTGTTTTTTGTTTTTTTGTTTTTGTATTTTTACGCAAGTGCTGCTTCATAAAGTTTCCCTTTCCACAGAATGCTGTAAGCCCCGTTTAGTTTTTACTAGGGTCCTCTCCTCACCAACTGAATTCTAATAAAGGAAAAAGAATACGAGAGAAACAAGTCCAGTTATATGGAGTCATGTGCCACAACCACTGCAGTGGGACCTCATACCAATGCTGTTGCCAGCTCGTCACGAGAGTTGGAACGCAGAGCATTATTTGTAGCTCATTTGGACCAGACGTTTTTACCGTTTTAACTTGTCATGACCCAGGATGAGCACTGGGCTACTGGGAAGGCTTATGAAGTTATGAACCGAGACACTGGTCATTTCTTGCCCCCCACCCTTCCACCATGCTTCCTTGACCAACAGACAGAAGGGTACTCACATGTTACATGAATGTTTTGAAAGAAGACTTAAAAAATATATAGACACAAAATTAACCAGCACCTTAAAATGAAAGAAATACAAGCTAAAATTACACAAATACAACAACATGTATATGTGTACTTGTATAGAAAGAAATGTGTTATAGAAACTTGTACGGAGAAAAATATAGTACACTAAATTTACTGCATGATATTTGCTTTCTTTTCTTTTTGTTCTTTTTTGGGGGGTCTTGAGTGACCACATGGATGGGTGGTTGGGAGCTAATCAGTCTGTTCCTGTTTTAACTTCTACTTCCGGAGTCTCTTGAAAAACCAGGCGCTGCATTTTTTTTCCTTCTTTATTTTGTTGGTTTGTTTTATTTTTTACACAAAGCATAGTAACTATTTCAACCACAACCCCCCACCCCTCCAAAAGATTTAAGAAGCAGAAGAGATGTAATGCATTTTGATAATAAAATAATCATGATGGTAATGTATTTTGAAAACTGCCCTTGTGATACTTTATTTATTAAGAAATACTATGAGTTCAGGTTCACACCTACAAACCTATTCATTAAAAGTTTGATCAAATATACTGGTAACTGGTTAATCAGCCAGTTTGTGCACAGGCCATACTGTACTGTACTTGTTACATCCTGACACTTGGGTCAGGACCCCCTTGCATCACGGCTCAACGCACTAGGTACCCCTTTAGTGTCTCTAGACGAAACGTCACGCAGAACCAGGCTCTCGGGTGGGCAGGTCCACAATCCACCTTTGATCTGCTGCAGCCGGGGGGTCTGTGATCATAGTCCATGGAAACCTTGTCTTCAATGTGGTGTATGTAGGCTGCTTATCTGTTGCTATTTCGCATCCCTTTCTCTATGCTTTCATAATGCTCTGTGATCCATTTAGCTTTGACTTGCTTTGTCATCTTCCTGGTGTATTTGTTCACAGAAACGTAGGCTACTGCTTTGTGGCTCCTCCTTTTGTTCCTGCTCAAGTCACAAGTCACATAGATCTAGGATGTCATCAGTGACCCATGGTTTTCTCTTATTTCTATGCTTCTCTAGCACTTGAGTAGCTGTGTCGTCATCTCCACTGAACTTACCCCCAATATGCAGAGCCAAAGAGGCCTAGTTGTGAAGAAAGAAATACATTATTTGACAGCAAGCGGGCCTCACACTTGCTTTCCTATTATGGATCAGACAGAGAAGAATGTTAATTGACGCAGTGAAGTGAGTGAGTGAACAGATATGATGATGAGTGCAGGAGGGTGAGAACAGGTTCTTTTAGCAAAAGGAGGAGTGGACCAGATGGTTTGTCTGAGTCCTGTCAGCGTGTGGAAGTCATCACTCACACAATGAACTTTGCGTCATGTTTTCCATCATCTTTCCTATCGTGTGTGTGTGTCACACCAAATTCTGGGCCCTGGGTACAAGGATTCACTGTGGGCCCCCCATGAATGTTCTTCATAGGGGGATGGGTTTAACCCATTTAGATTGGGAAGTGGGATCGCATTATTACACATTATTTTGTGCTTTAACTATTGAAAAATAGCAGATATACAAGCTCAAAGCGCGCTGCGAGCTTGTGGATCTATTTTTTCAAAATCTATGTTTCTATGTCAGTGGTGCTCAAACTTTTTCATGTGAAGGACCCCCAAAATGATATGTATTTGGCCACGGACCCCCATCTCAAAATATTTAGTTAGGGACCCCACCAGAAGCAAAACTTGAGTTACAAAATTAATGTTCGCTAAAAAATACATTATATTCAAAGATTTGCACACATTTTCACGACTTTTCAAAAAACACTAATACCTGTAGCTTTTGTAGAAGCTATTGCACTGCTTTAGTTTGTTAGATTATTATTATTATTATTGTCGTTATTATTTTTGTATTATTTGGCATTATGGTAGTCCATTATAGATTCGTTTGTTATATAATTGATTGATTGGATGATTTTGGGCACCAAGGGCACACCTCTCCCAGGCCTGGCTGATTGACAGCAAGGGCCTGTTGATGAGGAGATGGTATGCACCTGGGTGGACAAAATGCTTCTACCAGAACCACAGAACAATGCCATGAGGAAAATCTGTTTGTACCAACTCACTTTATGATTATCAAGTTAAGCCAAATAGTATGCAAACTAAACTTAAACCTGTGGACAATGTGTTCCTGCCTGCACACAACACAAGACTGGGTGCATCAGTGAGTTTGGACTTTGGAGGAGGTTTGTTTGGAGCCGACAAACTGCACTTAAAGGGATATTTCACTTTCAAAAAAACTTTTGGTCATTTGATCGTCTAATCAGACTTCTATGGACACCCTGGACAGATTTTAATTTGCTCAGTCTTTAGATATTTGTTGTAAATGTAAAGTCCCCCTCCTCTTCTAGGACACACCCATTGTAACTTCAAACTCCATTTTAACCAGGATAGATTCGTTAAAAACAGAAGTTACAATGGGTGTGTATGGGGAGGCGTCCTGCAGGAGGAGGGCCTGATAACATTTACATCAAATATCTAAATAGGCCTACTGAATCAAGCAAATTAAAAACCGTTCAGGGTGTTCATAAAAGCCTGATTAGACGATAAAATGACCAAGTTTTTTTTAAAGGTGAAATATCCATTTAACAGCTATATTTTCGTCAGTGCCAGTCCCCATCAACGTTCTATCTTCAAACATTAATTTCTTCACCACTTACTAATCCCAGCCACTAAAACATAGCAGAGATTAAACGTTTTTGCTAAGTTTATCTCAGAGATGAAATGTGGATGTGTTCTGATGTAACCAAAGGAACCCTGGTCTGGAGCCAAGGGGGCCCTAATTTCTCAAGAACAGATTCCGTGAACAAAACAGAGGGGGCGCTGTTTTTCCCTTTTTTGACGGCCCTGGCAGTGCCACCTGAAAATCTACTTTTCGTCAGTCGGTCTGTTTTTTCATCGACTAGGCCTACTTGAGTAAGGACACGACGATACACTTGTACAAAACCTGCAAAATAAGCAAAACATTGGATTTAAACGCAAGAAAACCAGGTGGTTGTGACTTACACAATAGGCCTACCAGTAAGACTCCCTAATCGGGAGATAAGCACGCTTATCTCCACAATCTGTCGGTAGATAATGCCGGTCTTATATAAGGGTCATTTGTGTACGGTGTGATGTCATACTGATGTCAGCAGTGTGATGTCATACTGATGTCAGCAGCTATGTCTCTATATATGGAGTTATATGTTGTTCGTGTCCAAATATGGGGCTTGTGAGGTCAGACTTAGTGAGATTCGTCGGTTATCTCCATATATGGAGGGATGTGTTGGTTATCTCCATATCTGGAGATTCAACCTTCAACGTGTAACTATGGCTACCTAACGACTAGCCACATGACGTGAAGGTGAGTGAGGGTCTTTGTAACAGCCACCCCCAGATTTCCCGTGGAAATCTGTACAATATCGAGAAGGCCCAAACGGAAACTCTTAGTCAACTGGCCACCCCATCAAAGAGTAAAGGGACATCAAGGCCTCTCTCTTGTCAATGGGCTGGTGTCGGCCACCCCGTACGGGTTCTAGTCTGAGGTGATAGCCTGCCACCCCGTTAGTAGGCAGGGGTCCCGACAAGCCAAGGGGTCGATTGCACCAGCTTCCTCCTGCCGCGAAGGGTGCCAGCATGACTCACACCATCCTTCCTAGACGATTTTGACATCTTGTTACTAATCTGTCGGTAGATAATGCCGGTCTTATATAAGGGTCATTTGTGTACGGTGTGATGTCATACTGATGTCAGCAGTGTGATGTCATACTGATGCGGAGATATGAGCAGGGCAAAGGTGTGACGTGTGACGTGTGACCGACCGACGGACGGACGGCCGGTGGAGGTTTTGATACTAAACTGCAACCTGACGGTCGCAATAAACACTTTGGAGTTTGGAAGTGCGTCTCTTTTTCCACCTCGGCTCCCTGGCAGCAGGTGAGTCTAATTATCTGATATGTTCATTTGTTCTCAAACATTTTCATGTCAAGGACCCCCAAATTAACACTTTAGCTTGCGGACCCCCATTTGAAAAGATGTGCCAGGTACCCCCCTAAGAGAAGATTTTTACGGTTCTAGCAGTGATTCTCAACCATTTTAATTTCAGTTTGACATGCATTGGACCGGCTATGAATACCAGTATTCTCTCTCTGAGACCCCAATTTATAGGCCTATTGTAAAATCAAATTTAATTGAACTCTGAGACTACTGGGTTACATACATACCCTTACGTGTCCATTTGGTTCCTAAGTATAATTTAGCTGGGGACCCCCAGGCACCTCCTCCTGGGGTCCTTGAGAACCAATTTGAGAACCACTTTGAGAACCAATGGCCTAGATAACTAGCCTTAGATGGATCAAGACTATCATCTAGATGTAATTTATCATCAGATGATAAAATGAAATGAAAACATTGGAGATGATATGAAAATATGAAGACGATAGGCTAATCAGCTTCATATTTTCACATCACCTCCAATGTTGTCAGATAGCCTGCATATTTTAATGTAAGACATCCATTTAAAACGAGTAGGCTAAGGCACGTCTGGCTGTCATCTTGAGTAAGGTAAAGAACACAGTAGCCTAGACCTAGTGTCTCCCTAATTAAAATCTGGTGCAAGTGGGAATCAAAGTGAATGAAATCAAGATTCATTTATATTCATAAAAGGTCTATCTCCGTTATTCAAAGCGGCCACTAGATGGCAATGTCAGTCTTTACATAGGCTACTATCATATTATTGGTATTTTTTGCAGATACATTCTGATACATTCTAATACATACATTCATTTATTTATTTATTTGCTATATGTTGCACAAGAGACTGCAACTCTCTCTCTCTCTCTCTCTCTCTCTCTCTCTCTCTCTCTCTCTCTCTACGTATTTTGTTATGGTATTTGTCTAAATAGACACATTTGTAGCCTACATATAAAATGTATGTATATTTCTACTCTTATTTTTAACTCTTTATTTAATCTAACTGCAGTTTGGAGGAAGCTATTTTATACCTGCTTTAAACCTGTGATGTGACAATGAATGACAGAAGTTGATCCTGCTGTGGTATCAGTGGTGGAAAAAGTACTAAAATGTTTTACTAAAGTAAAATGTTACAAGTAAAAGTACGGAATTCAAAATGTAGGCTACTTGAGTAAAATTACAAAAGTATTGGAAGCAAAATGTTCCAAAAGTAAAAGTACTCATTGTGCAGAATGTAAAAATCTTTTGAAATAGCAGATCTACAAGCTCATTGTGAGTAGATCGGCTATTTTCAAATGGCCAAAATGTATATAAGGCTGAAGTGGTTAATGTAGCCTATGTTTTTTAATAATAATCAAAATTGACAAAGTAACTAGTAACTAAAGTTTTCAAATAGTCACACACACACACACACACACACACACACACACACACACACACACACACACACACACACACACACACACACACACACACACACACACCTTATTGAAAATGTCTTTATACATCAGTATGTCAGAAATTTAAAATCCGGTTGATCTTCGTCATTACAGAACATTTAAACAACGCTAAACGTTACATACTTCTGTATGGCTATTATTATCTGAAAATGGGACAGATCTGTGTCGATCACATGACTATAATTATAGGTAAAAACGGGAATAGCATGACCTGAAGGCCAAACTGCACCAATGCAACTCCTTGCAACATGCAACTTGCAACTATTTGTAACCATTAGCCCCAATGGCACTTGCAAGGAGTTGCATTGGTGTGTCATGGTCTTTAAACAGTTTTGTTGCAAGGAGTTGTAGCGACTAGTTGCATTGTAACCTCGCGTCACCAGACTTTCCACCTCGGAGGAAAGCCTGGTATTGGTTCTATACTGGTGTGTGATCTGGTCTAGGCGTGGCCTAAACCGGAAAGAAGACCGGAAAGAAACGATGACGGGACAGTAGTACCTATGTTCCCCACTTACCCCCACAACAAAAAGTTCTATGTTCCCCATTCCACTAAAAAAAGGTTTTATGTTCCCAGCTCATCCAAAAATGCAGGAAACATTCATTTCTAATTATTAATAACTCTACACACACACACAACGGAACGTAATGGAGAGAAATTACAAATACTAGTGGGACAGGGGGGCACTTGGACATCTGGGCACTAGGGGGACATGTGGGCATTTGGACGTGTGGGCACCTGGACGAGTAGGCACCGTTTAATCCCGAATTTTTCCCAGACATAAAAATATTCAAATATTGTGTCATTAGTAGCTCTTTGAAATAATCAATCATATTTTTTTGAAATTTTCATGAAAAAGTAGGTGAAAAAGTGTGTTTTATGACCGGTCACAATTGTGACCGGTGGGATAATGTGTTGTATCAACCTTTTAAAGAGTTTATAGTAAATATAGTTATCCCAGAAAGTGAAAATCTTACACCAAAGGCCATAACTACCTAGCTACCACCATACTGCATCCCTCATTAAACTACCTACCAGTAAGACGCCTAAGGGTGAAAAGCGACCTCGCCCTAAAGGGCGAGGTCGCACCATATATTGGTCATCTGGCCAGTGATATATATCGGACCAGTTACCCATGTATAGAGACCCCTGGTACCCATAGATATTCACAGATATGGGATTAATATTGATGACATCATCAATATTGATGATGTCATCAATATTGATGATGTAATCAATATTGATGACATCACAAATAAAAGGGATTTGGTTCCCCTGGCATCACAGGGATCTCCATATCTCCATATATGGGCATACAAGGGATTTGGTTCCCCTGACATCACAGTGATCAGAGTGTGAGAGTCAGCATGATTTCAGAGCGGCAAACCCATAGACCGTAAAAAAAGCGTGACGGACGGACAGACACGGACATGATGTGCCGTTTCTCATAATAAACTGCGGTTTCAACCATCCACCATCTAACTATCTACATACCATGATAGTGCATCCTTCATTTAAAGACCTACAGTATCTACCACCATAATGGGTCCCTTATCTAACTACCTACCTACCACCATACTGCAGCCCTCATACAACTACCTACCTACCACCATACAGCATCCCTTCATCTAACCACCTACATGCATATACCGTACCAATCACCATATTGTATCCCTCATCTAACTATACCACACCATACTGCATCGCTCATCTAACTACCCTCTTACCACCATATTGCATCCATCATCTAACTATCTAACTACCTACCACCATAATGAATCCCTCATCTACCTACTGTACATACCTACCTACCACCGAAATGCATCCATCATCTAACTACATACCTACCACCTTACAGCATCCATCACCTACCTACCTACCTACCTACCTACCTACCTACCTACCTACCTACCTACCTACCTAACATACTGCATCCATCATCTAACTACCTACCTACCACCTTACTGCATCCATCATCTAACTATGTACCTCCATACTGCATCCCTAATCTAACTATTTACCTACCAACCACCACAGCAGTATGGTCTACCTACCTACCTACTACCATCATCCCTCATCTAACTATCTACAGTACCTTCCCACCAACATATTGCATCCCTCATCTACTACCTACCTACCACCATACCGTGTCCTTCATCTACTAACTACCAACCACAATACCGCATCCATCTAACTACCTACAGTACTTACCATCCACCATACTGCATCCCTCATCTTACTACTTACCTACCACCATCTTTATGGCTGGTTCTACAGACAGGGCTCTCCATATATGGGCACAAAAGGGATTGTATGTATGATGTCAAATGTCATAGACGTCATAGGACTTTCACATAACAAATAACTGAGTATAAGCATGTTTGGGGTCTCACAGTATACAGTACAAGGATCTCCATTATGGGTACCAGGGGTCTCCATATATGGGTAACTGGTCCAATAAACGTACATAACTGGTCAGATGGCCAAGACATGGCGTGACCTCACCCTTCATGGCAAGGTCGCTTGTCGCCCTTAGGTGTTTTACTAGTAAGTCATCGTTCCACTCATCTACTTGCATAAATTCAGCACGTGCAATCAACAGCCTGGCTTGCCCCTAATAACCTGTTTGCCCCTAATAGTTTATGTCTGACACATCACTATCACAATCACTGAGGACAGCATCTTTCTCACTTTGAGACACTGCAATGTTGCATGCCTTGTCTGGGAGCTAATTGTCATCCAACAAACCAGTAAAACTCAATAATTGGGAGATAAGCGACCGTCAGGTGGCTCGGGGGGCGAGTTACGGCCTTTTTAGCGGGCTGCAGTGGCGGGGGTCCGCCCACAAGGTGGCGCTCTATGCACGGCTGTCTCCGCGCCGCCGAGGCGGACGCGTGGGTACCGGCCCCAGCTCTCCCGTTCGCTCCTAGCCTGAGTTACGGCATCTTATGTGCGCTGCCGGCATTTTATGTGCGCTGCAGTGGCGGGGGTCCTCCACTAGGGGGCGCGACCACTTTTGCATCCGTTCTGGAGCACCAGGAGTCGGTGGTCTCCGGGTATTCCCCAGTTAAAGTAAAAGAAAACAGCAGAAAGAGAATAATATGCTATGTGTATTAGTATGTGTATAGCTACAGTAGTTGCTAATGTATTATCCCACCGGTCACTATTGTTGCAGTCGATATGTTTGTTCGTTTTATGACCACACTGAACACATTTGAGTAATTGCAAAGGCATACACCAATACTAGACATCTTAAAGAAGACGTGTACCAAAAATCATGGTCCTATCTTTATGTTAAGATACTTTACTAACATTTTCTTTTGGGGCTTTGATTATTCCATCCTCTCCTCTTGGTGCAGACAGGAAGTAAACAGCTCTGGTCATGTGACAATTTAAAGTTAACATGTGACACTGCACATATTTGATTGGGACCCTTTAACCTTTTCAATAATTGCTGGAAATGCATGAATGAATCATTCAATAACATTTTATAGCCTCATAAATGAAGAAAATAATTACGGTCACTATTGTGACCGGTGGGATTAAACGGGTTAGGTGGAGACATCTGGGCACTAGGGACATGTGGGCACCTGGAGAACTGGACGAGTTGGCAACTAATTTAGGATTGCCATGTTCTTAGTGCCCAGATGTCCCACCATTTCCTATATTTGAGTTGGGAACATACAGTATACCTTTTTTTGGGTGGGGAATCCTTTTTTGGTTGAGTGCCTATGAGTGGGGAACGTAGAACCTTTTTTGGGGGTAGGGTGGGTGGGGAACATGGAACCTGGGGAACAATGGGAACCAATTTTAAAAATGTGTTTTCCGGTTTGGTTTTTCCTGCAAACCTGTAGTCCGCCTAATGACTACAACATGGTGTAGGTTATTTCCGCTCCCGACCGGATCGGGAACGCGAAAGGCTAGTTGCATTGGTGTGGTTTGGCCTTTATATAGTGCTGTTTCTCAACATTGGGTCATGGGACTTTAACTCCAGTCCATGGACCTATAAAGGTCCTTTTGGTTCCATTTGTACACTCTCAGCGTTAAATTAACACTGAGGATTTGAGATTATTATTATTATTTGTATTTATTTATTTATTTAATCAAATTGGGGTCCGTGGCCTAATGTAGCCTATATCAAACTGGGGGTCCTTGAAATGAAAAGGGTTGAGAATCACTGCTATTGAGCCAATCTCCACACCTAAGCCTGACTTTCTACTGCCTGGTTTGGTTCACCCAGCCAGCCAGGGGAGCCACAGCACTGCTATTTCAGGTCAGTGCCTTCCTTATACTTTGGGTATGAGACAGTGAGAGAGCGACAGAAAGAAAATGACAAAATGAAAGAGGGAGGGGGGTGAGAGGACTCAGAGGCAGGCACATCACTATGAATCTCTCTTTATTAAGCCCCCTCGCCTCTAGCCCAGCAGTCTGGCTACGGTGCTTCTCAACAAAAAAGTCAAGTCAGGTCGGTCAGGTCGCAAGTTACTATGAAAAGCTCCACCGGCTGTCTCTATGTCCATCACGTCATGTCACACTTTTGCCCCTACTCTTATCTCTGCCACCGTTGGCCCTATCAATGCCAAATGCAGAAAAATGCATACTTGTTACTACATCCTACATCAGCCCAAGTAAACTCTGGGTAAAACAATCAATCAATGGGTGCGTTCGGAAATGCGCACTCAACGCACTGGTGTGCCATGTTGTCGTTCATTCGGTGCACTTGGTGCGTTGTCGTTCGGAAATCCAGTGCGCGGCGCACTGGTGTGCTGAGTGCACACACTGACCAACCCTACTCAGAAGATGGGGTTTGGCAGTGTGGTGCGGCAGTGCGGTGTTTTGATTGGTTGGTTTTCATGGCCATGTCTCGAGCGCTTCTCAGCTGTTAACAATGGAGGAAATGACCGCAAAATGCAGCATTTGCAGCTTTGTTGGTCGTTTGGGCTTGATAGTTTCACACGCATCAACGTGTAAACTAACAGCAGGTATATGCCAATGTTAGGAATTACATCTCCTTTCGATATCAACGTTACGTTAGCAACTGCTGCTTTTCAGAAAGTTTACCTTCAGAGTTCAGAGTGAACTCTTTTCTTTTCTTTTCTTTTAAGTGAGTTCTTAACTGGTCGTTCGTAAATAAGCCACACTGAACGCACCCTACAACGTCACGCCCACTGCACTCACTACACTGAGCACACACCCGGTGCGGGTTTCCGAATGCACCCAATGTGTAGTAGCCTAAATGCAAAAACATGATCAAAAAGAAACTATCAAGGCACCATTCTCACAATCCATTAGATTAAAATCAGGGGTATGAGCCTTTTTAAACAAAAGTTCATGGTAAAAAGGACAAAATAGAATAAAATATATTTAATTATCCACCTCACCCAGATCACAGTATTCACATATTCTGTCCTCTGCCAGACCCTGTATCTTCCCATAGCAGTGTAGGGGAAGTCACTTTGAAAGCACTTTTAACTCACTATGGCAGTAACTTGATCAAGTTAAAGTTATACCCCTGGAGAAATATAACTTATAAAGTTTCAAGTTACATAGAAAAAGTAACTTGAGTTACTTTTTTTTCAGCGTTAAATTGAGAATGTACATGTGGTGTACATGAAACAAAATCTAATATCCCACAAAAAAAGTCACATGCCAGCAGAAATATGCCTCTCAACTGAGTTTTGTGTTTTATTTCAAAAAGGTTGACATTTTCTTTAGTAAACATCTGTGTTCCTAAAATAAAGTAAATAAAAATAAGAAAATTGATCTGTTGAGGACATTTGATCAACAATCTTAACAAAACTTAAATGTAAAATTATAACTTCGCTTGTAACTTCTTGTAACTTGTAACTTGAGCCAAAAATTACCCAAAAAGTATCTCAGTTACTTGACGAGTTACAGAAATATGAATGTAACTCAGTTACCAGCAAGTTACAACAAAATGTAACTTAGTTACGTAACTCAGTTACATGTAACTTTAAATTCCCCAACACCGTCCCATAGGCTGTGGCAGAATGCCCCGTCTTATTTGTGCACAAAGTGACCTTTTAGACAAATCATAAAAAAATGTTTCACAATTGTAGTCTTTTTTTTTTAAATAATCATTAAGTTCTTAATTTTTGGCTTTTGCCAAATTTCTTCTGCCCAGGCCTGTATGCATTTGTATAAATGTTATGCACCTGCTGCTATAAATATTTACCTGCACCTCGTGTCTAACCTATGCTATGTGTATAAATGTACTTATCTTCATTTCCCCTATGTTTTTTTCCTTGCTCTCCCTCTCTCTGCTCCCTGTCTCTTCCCCTAACCTGACTGGAGCACCAGAGTAGACCGACCGGAGCAAGCCATGTCCTGCTGTCTCACCGGCCGGACTGAGGTCCGTGCTCCGTGGCTCATACACTCTGTGTGTGTGTGTGTAGCCTGTGTGTGTGTGCTTTAGCGCGCGCGCGCGCGTGTGTGTGTGTGTGTGTGTGTACAAGCTCTCGCAAACATCTATGCTCGCAAATAGCCGTGCGGTGCAGCATTAGCAGGGCTACACGCTAACAACAAAGCCATCACGTTGTGCGCGGCACCGCACGACGGACGAAGTATACATTGCGCGGCACCGCACGACGGACGAAGTATACATTCACTACTAACTGATACGGCCCCGCCTCCCTTTCAGACTGTTTGAAGAAACACCACGTGACCTACTGTATCATAATGTTAATTTTTGGCCGGTGTCGCCACTCCTTTAAAGGCCTGTCCATATTGTCTCGACCACCGAATCTTTCGTCAACTACAAAATTACGTCACTCGCATCTTCTGAAAAGCATTACCCCAAATTAGAGTTCGGAAAGCTGCACGCCGGAAAGTTGAACTCTCCGACGAAAGGTTCGGTGGTCGGAGACAGTATGGACAGGCCTTTAAGTTAAAGTTGTACTATGTAACTTTTTTTATAAAACAAATCTTAAAATTCTCCTAACTATTAAATCACAAAAGTTTTAGAAGATCCGCGCCGTGAATTTCAGCCTGTAAAGCCTTCTCTATATGTAAACTGAGATCCTTGCCGTGGACCGGATCTCGCGCGAAAATTGCGTCATCACACTACCGGCCAATCACAGCGAGGGTTATACAACTGCCGGCCAATCACAGCGCATCTTGAAGTGGGGTCGCTAATACTCGCTATGGCAGCCATATTTGTTGTCGCCCGTTTGTACCATCCCTTCTCTAGGTAATTTCGCCTACCAGGCAGGGTGAAGGAGTCCGTATCTCTGGAATTACTGAACGCACAGGAACAAGGGACCCCTTAAAAGATAGATCTCAGCGAGGTGGAGGCAGACGCGGGGGTCTGAAGGTACGAAAAACGGACGAAAGACGCGGACGCGACCGCGGTTTGCTATAGGGCTAATGACCACTAGTTGGGCAACTTACACAGTATGGCTTTAAGGTATAAGAACTGGTACCGGTACTTAAAACAATCAAAATACAGCAGTCTGAGACAGATCGGCCAGATCATGCTGAACCACAACAGATAGGCAGTAACATCAACATATTTGCTCCAACAGGCTACCAAATATCATATCATATCATAATGTATTATATTAAGTGATATAGTGATAGTCAAATATAAAGGTTAGATAAATAACCGTAATGTAATTTCTACCTCACGATGAATGATGGAGTTGCACAACATAATGATTTCTGAAACAGTTAACTAATTTATACTTGTCTACGACAAAAATAATTCTGTAGAGTATTATGTAAAATACAAGGTCAGTTATATATTTTGTAAATAGAGCTATCATTTAAACAATTCCAAAATCATTGTAGTTATGTAGTTGTGTAGCAGCTGTGTATGTATATAATGTAATCTTTTAATGGGCATGAAAAGACAATAAATATGAAAATATCCAATACATACATAGTTAATGTTATTCTAAAGGCAAAGATTTTTTCTGTGGGAAATTATTACAATTCAAAGACGTTTCCATCTATCCATCTCTGTCAGTCAGTCAGTCAGTCAGTCAGTCAGTCAGTCAGTCAGTCAGTCACCTGGTAGATTCATATTATCCATTAAGAAGTTAACCTATTGGCTTGTTGTGGATTTGCAGTCTTGTTCTTCATCTTCAGGACTCTCCTGTTTTGTGGGTTGAGTGTTCCAGCGCAGTTGGAAGTTAGTCACTCCCTGGTTGGCTAGAGATTCACGTAGCTGTAGAGGAATAGAAGACATGAGAAGGTTTTTACTGTTAGCCTGTTAAAGGGCAGCTGTTGCTCTACATTTCAGGGACATTTTGCTACACACTCTCAACCCAACTCGTCAAATACGCCAGATCCCTCAAAAGCCGAAGACGTCACTCGCTGTGCCCTCCAGTGCCGGTGCCCTCTATTGCCTCTAACATCTGTATTTGTATATTGTAGGAAGTTTATAGGATATAGAATTAATCATGTTTCATGTTTCATGTTTATGCTCAGAGTGATGTTACAGACATTGGCAACTGAGTAGTAACTGGTGCACGCATGTTGTTTCTGGTGTTAGTGATAGCTATTGTGTCTTTACACAATGGCCACAGATCTGACTGCTATGCCCATATATGGTCATGTGCTTATATGGCAAGGGCTCCAGGGCAGAGCTGTTCTGATATGCGCTTGCCCAGATATGGGCATGCCGCATACCAATATACAGGGCATGGGCAATTGGGCATAATGACATCAGGGATCTCCATATATGGGCATAAAAGGGACAAGTACTGACAGATACAGAGATCTCCATATCGGCACAAAGGTTCATTTTCTGATTCATTATACAGCTGTAAGAGTTGATTACCTGCTGTAGCAGTTGTTCATTAATGTCTGGATTTGTCATGTCAGCATCAGTCTCAATCTTCATCCTCATCACCTTCACTTCCTGAACAGCTGCCTCCCCCACAAGCAGGTATGCACACACGCACACACGCACGCACGCACGCAGAGACACAAAATAGACACAAAAAGACAAATAATTAATTAAAATAACATAGGACCATAATAATGATGTTGATCTTTTGTGCTAAACACTTTAATGTCGTGTTGTGGAGAAGACACTCACCTCTGTGGCAGAAAAACCCAAGCTCTGATCTACAATCTCCATCCTTCCAAGTAAACTGTGGGGCAGCCACAAGACCACAATGTTCCTTTCCCGTCCTACCTTCTGGCTCTCCTTCCTTCCAGTGTGTGAAGGACAGGTTGCTCTGGTCAGACCATGTCCATGCTACTCTGTGAAGGCCGATCCATGGGTTATAATTTTTTGGAAATAAAGACACAACTTGGTTCTCTTCTGCATTTTTGATAACGGCCAGGTCTGTGTAATGACGTCTGCAGTGTTGCTGGGCAGCCTTCCATGATAATCTCTCCTCGACTAAAATATATCTCTGCTGGACTCCATTTCTATCTAGGGAAGAAAACAGTGAAATATAGTGTCACCCACCAATTATGAACTTTTACTTTAGTATGTAAAGTGTGTGTGTGTGTGTGTGTGTGTGTGTGTGTGTGTGTGTGTGTGTGTGTGTGTGTGTGTGTGTGTGTGTGTGTGTGTGTGTGTGTGTGTGTGTGTGTGTGTGTGTGTGGCTTGCAAAGCTATCTTTGTGGGGACCTCATGTCCCCACAAAGATAGTACAATCCTTGCACAATACCTTGTGGGTACTTAATAGGTCCCCACAAGGTCTTTAGGGGTTAGGTTAAGGGTTAGGGTTTAGGGTTAGGGTTAAAATGAATGGAATGTCCCCACAAAGATAGTAGACTATGTGTAATGTCCCCACAAAGTGTGTGTGTGTGTGTGTGTGTGTGTGTGTGTGTGTGTGTGTGTGTGTGTGTGTGTGTGTGTGTGTGTGTGTGTGTGTGTGTGTGTGTGTGTGTGTGTGTGTGTGTGTGTGTGTGTGTGGATTATTTTTGATTGTATAGACAAGTTCTTACCATCATAACACAGAAAATATCTTTCTCCGTCACAGTAGTAATCAGTCCAGAAACCATCACGAGTGAGGGCCACACAGAGCTGTTTGCCATATCCATTATCTGGCTGGCCAGAAGCCCAGTTATGATACTCTGTCTTGAACTGCACATCAACTGCTGACCATCTCCAAGAGTTGACATCATGACCTATGGTTCCCTTCCAGGATGTGGGGTCATCATGCAGTCCAAACCACAAAAATCTGTCTTCATAGTTGAGTGCTTTCAGACTCTTCTCATCTTCCATGTTCTCTATGGTGGCCAGGTCAGTGTACTTCTCTCTGCAGTAGCTCTGAGCTTCATTCCAGGTCTTTTTCAAGTTAACAAAGTGATACTCACGAAGCACACAACAGGAGGGTATGTAGAATCCTGAAGGTCAAGAATAGTGCTGGGTCATTTATTTTTCTATCTCCACCATTGTGTTTTCACCCCTGTCCATCTATGTGTCTGTCTGTCTGTCTGTCTGTCTTTCAAAAGCGAATCTCTGGCACCTTTGCACAGATCGGCGGAAACTTTGCACACACTCCCAGAATGAAGAAGAATGTCAGCCCCAAAATGTGCTAAAGTTTTGTAGACATTTTGTAGGCCTTCAAAAAGTGCCATGTGTAGCCTACCAAAATTACTGAAATCCAATTACCATCTCAATCTTTCTTTGATGTCCATTTGCTTAAAGTGTAAATATTGCAAACTGTTTAGCAAACAGCTGTCATGCCCATGGCCTCAATATTATGTTTTAGTACAAATGGCCATTGCACCTAAAAGCTGATTTGACTGCCATAACCAAGGAATAACAACACACACTTCATAGTCTTACCAGACAGGAGGATGATCAGAAGTAATGTATGATCCATAGCTTTTCTGTGAGGAAATAAACAACAGTTATTACCAAATAAACCAAGAAAATATTAATATTGTGATACAATTTAGTCAAGAAACGTCAACATACTTCTGGAATAAAAGGAAAATATTGTTTAAATATCCTTTATATATGTGGACAAAAAAGCCCTGTCACAGAATTTCTTTAATATTGACCTACTAGCTCCTGCGGGGTGAATTCAGCTCAGCCCAGCTTTGTGGTGTACTAAAGTAGATAAAAAAAAATATTTTTGCACCAAATTCTTCTTTTTTTGATATACATATACAGTATAAGAGGACACTGGTTCATCAGTCTTTTAACCAACAGTCTGTAAATACTGTAGATAGATGAAAAATACACTCACCGTTTGAAAACTCAGCGTCTGATGTTGCAAGAGATGAAGAACTGTAGCTATGGAGTAAATCTCTCAGAGCTGGTACCTTTACCTGAACGTTAAGCCTCTAGTTTATTTTCATATGCAAATGGTATGGAAAGGTTTCAGTGACATTTTGATTAATAGTTGCTACAGCTTGGCTCGTGTTGGGTGTCGTGGCATTGCTCTGATTGGGCTTTATTCCAAAGCGCATTATTATTAACTGTAACCCTAACCTCACAGAACAGCTTTTCAGACTATATTTTGTTGTCTTGTTTTACTGCAAGTATTTAAATACAGTACTGTTTTCTATGTTTCCACAAGGTAATACTGTACAATAGCATCCTTAATGGAATAAACACAGATTACAGTAGGTACAATATTTTTGACAGACTCGTAGAGGCTGAACAGGAGAAGGTACCTGGTGAGTGAAGGTTTAGCTTATACAGCAGCCATAATGGTAAGAAATTGGGCCACTTCTTACTTTCTTCACAGGTGTTACCTTATCAATGATACTAACTGTACGGCCGGCCGTATTATCTTGCATTATGATTATTTGGTGTTTTGAATTGTATTATCCTGTGTCATTGTCTCCACCAGCCGATGGCGAGAGACTGTTTTCGCCCCTGTCTGTCCGCCCGTCAGTGCGTGTGTCAGTGTGTGTGCGTGCGTCTGTCCGTCCGTCCATCCAGTTTGTTACCAGCTAATCTCTGACGCCGTTGGCCCGGTCGCTGCCAAATTCTCCACACAGACACACACTCCTTTATTCAGAACCTCTGCCCCACACATTGGCCACCAGGATGCCCATCTATACTATAATTTTGCGAATGTCTGTCTGAGTGTCTGTCTGAGTGAGTGTCTGAGTGAGTGTCTGTCACAGTGTTTCTCCTCAGTGGCTGGAGCAATTGATCTGAAATCGCATCACCATTAGCATATGAACACACCTGACATAACTGTGAAGCCCGTTTGTCACTTTCACAAATCGTATGCTGTATATTAGCATTTTTATGCTGTATCTATATCTATTCTGCATCTAGCTTGAGGCTCATCTATTCTGCATCTAGCATGAGGCAACATGTTTAACCAGCTCTCTCTGTGTGTGTGTGTGTGTGTGTGTGTGTGTGTGTGTGTGCAGGCAGGCGGGTGTGTGCGTGGGGGGCGTGGCAGGCGGGTGTGTCCATTCGCTGTCAGGTGGGAAATTTAGTTTGACACGTGTACTGTTCACTGTAGTCTCGCGTAGCCAGACAACTATTGCACAATCTCTGAATGCTATATAGAGTCTGGAACGGCAGCTCCCGAACGGCGAGTATCGGAAGTAGCCACTGCTGCACGGAACTGTAGTCCCCTGGTAGTCCCATTGGAAACATAACAGAAGCACACTCGCACAGACAGTCATTAGAGCTGCATATTCTTGTAATGGGTGTATAGTTTAAGAAAACATTTGAAAACATCATGGAAGTAACACCAACAACACCAGAGAAAGACGAAATAACGCCCCAAAAAATGTTGAAAGGAGACATAACGCTTCCAGTAGGACTTTACGTGCCCCAGACTGTATGCCGGGAGCATTTGCAAATCTTGGAGGCAACAGTCTGGCCACGTGAGACTATGTACGCTGCGTGGAAACAGGACATCTATCTATCTATCTTTGACCTTTTGGTCTTACGTAAGGTACTTTGAATTGTAATTGTGCATGAAATGAGAAATTCAAATACATTTGCCTTGCCTTGTTGTTCATGTCCAGCCATGTCCCCTCCCTACAGTCAGGTTCCTTGTAGTCACACCATCTTTAGAAAAACAGCATATTAAACCATTTGAACTAGTTTACCTGAGTCCTCTAAAGGCTCTATGCTATACAACTAGGCCCCATCCTGTTTTCACTCTACACTAACATTAATATCTTAATAATGATGACACCGTGATGACATCACACTGGTGTACTTTACAATACAAACCCCAAAATCAGTCCTCCAGTTCTAGGCAACACAGAAGGGGGGGGGGGGGGGGGGGGGGATCTTTCTTTAATTTCCATACAACTCCTCTAAGGTATATTAATGACATAGTTCAATATTGAACATGGGTGGTTTCCCCTTTAATTTCCCCTTTACATGGATTGCCCTTCACAGAGTAGCATGGTCATGGTCTGACCAGAGCAACCTGTCCTTCACATACTGGGCTGATAATAATAAGCCTTATTCACGGCCCGCCCACTCAGCAAATTTCTCAGAATTTAGAAGGGGAAACTATAACAGAAATAGCTGGACTTAAAGCCAACAAATCATTATTTCGAACGGTAAAGTATATTATAATGCTTTGTGCCTTTTACTATCTTGTGTTCTTGATCATGCTAGCCGTATTTTATACTTTACTATTCGGAAATTGCATTAATTTTGCGATTTCTATACGACTATGATATTATACGACTATGGTTAAAGAGTGGTTAAAGAGTTATCACTTTTCACACTTTTGAGGGGGCTGTTTTAGCCCAAGGAATGTTTTTTGTGCAAAACAGATGCTTGCAATGGATTCAGAATCATGAGAAATCCCTAGTTAGACCCCTCATATGCTACTTAAAGCAGATTAAGTTTTAGCTTTTTTTCCATGTATAGTAAAGTTAATGGGACACCGACTCTAGCGGGTGATAACATCAATTAAGCTACTTCTCAGAAAGGGTTATAATACCAAAATGTAAACTAGAGACATGTAGGAAGACAAAAATGTAAAAAACGTACGGTCACCTTGGGTGGTACCAATTTGTGAATGTATCAGTATTGGCCACTGTCCTATTTCAGGTCAGTGCCTTCCTTATACTTTGGGTATGAGACAGTGAGAGAGAGACAGAAAGAAAATGACAAAATGAAAGAGGGAGGGGGGTGAGACTGTGAGAGGACTCAGAGGCAGGCACATCACTATAAATCTATCTTTATTAAGCCCCCTCTAGCCCAGCAGTCTGGCTACGGTGCTTCACAACAAAAAAGTGGCAATCTCGTCTGACGTCCTGTGTGGCCCGCCACCCCGCAGCCATCTTTTAGCTTCTCTGCGGTTACAAATAGCCCCGCCTAGCATCAGCTTAGCCACTCAGTGGGGTGTAGAGATGAGTGGTGTGCCAGAACATGTTTCCACAAGGTTGGGTTTCAACATTACTGTGTTTTGCAGAACGGTCAGTTCCATCTCCCCTCGACCGTCAGGTCGCAAGTTACTATGAAAAGCTCCACCAGCATCACGTCACGTCACCTCACACTTTTGCCCCTACTCTTATCTCTGCCACCGTTGGCCCTATCAATGCCAAATGCAGAAAAATGCATACTTGTTACTACATCCTACATCAGCCCAAGTAAACTCTGGGTAAAACAATCAATCAATGTGTAGTAGCCTAAATGCAAAAACATGATCAAAAAGAAACTATCAAGGCACCATTCTCACAATCCATTAGATTAAGATCAGGGGTATAAACCTTTTTAAACAAAAGCTCATGGTAAAAAGGACAACATAAAATAAAATGTATTTAATTTTCCACCTCACCCAGATCACAGCATTCACATATTCCGTCCTCCTCTGCTAGACCCCTGTATCTTCCCATTCAATATGTAGTGGCAGCATGCCACGTCTTATTTGTGCACAAAGTGACCTATGGCTTTTAGACAAATCATACAAAATACTGTATATGTTTCACATTTTTTTGTAGTCTTGGCTTTTGCCAAATTTCTTCTGCCCAGGCCTGTATGCATTTGTATAAATGTTATGCACCTGCTGCTATATAAATATGTACCTGCACCTCATGTCTAACTTATGCTATGTGTATAAATGTACTTATCTTCATTTCCCCTATGTTTTTTTCCTTGCTCTCCCTCTCTCTGCCCCCCCCCCCCCCTTTCCCCCCTGAAAACTGCTGTAGTACAATTGTGGATCAATCAGTAATTGATAAGCCAATATAGGAGTCGGACACAATATTGTAGGTTTTGATGATATGCTTTAATTTACATGATGTCATGGGGAGAAGTATATTAGACACATGCTCTATTTTGATTGTCTAAGTACCAGCTCTTGCCTTAATTTAAAGGCCTGTCCCCACTGTCTCGACCACCGAATCTTTCGTCAGACAGGTCTGGCTCAACTACAAAATTACGTCACTCGCATCTTCTGAAAAGCATTACCCGAATTAGAGTTCGGAAAGCTGCACGTCGGAAAGTCTGAACTTTCAGACGAAAACTTAGGTGGTCGGAGACAGTATGGACAGGCCTTTAAGTTAAGGCATAAGAACTTTTACTTAAGACAAAATACAGCAGTCTGACATAGATCAGTACGATAGATCAGACCATAGTTCTACTATCTGCTACTAGGAACCACATAGGCAGTAACATCAACATATTTGCTCCAACAGGCTACCAAATATCATGTCATATCTAGGGATGTCAGATATTATCGTCCGGACGATATTAGCATAAAATTAATATCGGAAATAATTGGTAAAAAAAAAGAAATACATATTTTTTTATTTTATGTTTTTTCTTTTTCTTTTTTTTTTACAGGAGTTCTTAGTGTATTGTAGTACAGCAGTCTGACATAGATCAGTACGATAGATCAGACCATAGTTCTACTATCTGCTACTAGGAACCACATAGGCAGTAACATCAACATATTTGCTCCAACAGGCTACCAAATATCATGTCATATCTAGGGATGTCAGATATTATCGTCCGGACGATATTAGCATAAAATTAATATCGGAAATAATTGGTAAAAAAAAAGAAATACATATTTTTTTATTTTATGTTTTTTCTTTTTCTTTTTTTTTACAGGAGTTCTTACTGTATTGTAGTTAGGGGTGTGCCAAAAACTTCAAAGTGGGGTTTGGGGACTTCTTGGGGGTGTTCCAGGGGGTCCCCAGCTAAATGTTAGATAGTTAGGAACCAAATGGACCCTTATGGGTCTGTAACTCTAGAGTGTACAAATGGAACCAAATGGACACTTATTGGTCTGTAACTCTAGAGTGTACAACTGGAACCAAATGGACCCTTAGGGGTCTGTAACTCAGTGTACAAATGGAACCAAATGGACCCTTAAAGCCTAGGTCTGTTAGTCATTAGTGTACAAATGGAACCAAATGGACCCATTCTATTTGTACACTCTTAATATGATTTTGTAATATAAATTGGGTTCCCAGCGATATATAAATAGCATTAAATGGGGGTCAGTAGCCTAATGCATTTCAAACTGGGAGTCCTTGAAATTCAAATGGTTGAGAATCACTGCTACATATTATATTAGCATATATCGGTATCGGTTAATATCGGTATCGGAAATTAAGAGTTGGATATTATCGGTTATCGGTAAAAATGTCAATATCGGACATCCCTAGTCATATCATAATGTATTATATTAAGTGATATAAGTGATGGTCAAATATAAAGGTTAGATAAGGTAAGGTAAACAACCGTAACGTAATTTCTACCTCACAATGAATGATGGAGTTTGCACAAAGATTATAATATCTGAAATAAAATTGTATAGAGTATTATGTAAAATACAAGGTCAGGTATATTTTGACAATAGAGCATCAATCATTCAAACAATTCCAAAATCATTGTAGTTTTGCAGCTGTGTATTACAGTATATAATGTAATGTTTTAATGGACATGAAAAGACAATAAATATGAAAATATCCAATACGCACAGTTAATGTTATTCTAATGGTAAACATATTTTCTGCTGGAAATTATTACCATTCAAAGACTACTTTCAAGTGAAAAGGAACCCCATATGTATCCATCTCTGTCTGTCAGTCAGTCAGTCAGTCAGTCAGTCAGTCAGTCAGTCAGTCAGTCACCTGGTAGATTCATATTATCCATTAAGAAGTTAACCTATTGGCTTGTTGTGGATTTGCAGTCTTGTTCTTCATCTTCAGGACTCTGCTGTTTTGTGGGTTGAGTCTTCCAGCGCAGTTGGAAGTTAGTCACTCCCTGGTTGGCTAGAGATTCACGTAACTAGAGGAATAGAAGACATGAGAAGGTTTTTACTGTTAGCCTGCTAAAGGGCAGCTGATGCTCTACATTTCAGGGACATTTTGCTACACACTCTCAACCCAACTCGTCAAATACGGCAGATCCCTCAAAAGCTGAAGACGTCACTCGCTGTGCCCTCCAGTGCCGGTGCCCTCTAACATCTGTATTTGTATATTGTAGGAAGTTTATCCACCTCTTTCCGCGGGAATTTACCAGAGAATTTTTTGCACCACACTTCCGGTTAACAGCAGACATACAAGCTCACATCGCGTCGCAGATGCAACCGTTGTGAGCTTGTAGATCACACTCGGCTCAGGCTGTGTCGCCGGAAGCTCCGTATAACTTCTGCGCAATGCACGATGGGATGTTGGAAAGTTGTGGATAGGATATAGAATTAACCATGTTTCATGTTTATGCTCAGAGTGATGTTACAGACATTGGCAACTGAGTAATAACTGGTGCACACATGTTGTTTCTGGTGTTAGTGATAGCTATTGTGTCTTTACACAATGGCCGCAGATCTGACTGCTATGCCCATATTTGGTCATGTGCTTATATGGCAAGGGCTCCAGGGCAGAGCTGTTCTGATATGCGCTTGCCCATATATGGGCATGCCAATATTCAGGGCATGGGCATAATGACATCAGGGATCTCCATATATGGGCATAAAAGGGACAAGGACTGATACAGAGATCTCCATATGGGCACAAAGGTTCATTTTCTGATTCATTATACAGCTGTAAGGGTTGATTACCTGCTGTAGGAGTTGTTCATTAATGTCTGGATTTGTCATGTCAGCATCAGTCTCAATCTTCATCCTCATCACCTTCACTTCCTGAACAACTGCCTCCCCCACAAGCAGGCATGCACACACACACACACACACACACACACACACACACACACACACACACACACACACACACACACACACACACACACACACACACACACACACACACACACACACACGCAGAGACACAAAATAGACACAAAAAGATAAATAATTAATCAAAATAACATAGGACCATACTAATGATGATCTTTTGTGCTAAACAATTGAAACTTAAGTCGCGCGAAGAGACTCACCTCTGTGGCAGAAAAACCCAAACTCTCGTCTACAATTTAGATCACCCCAAGTCAACTCTGGGGGATTCAAAACACCACAATGATAATTTCCATTGCTACTGGGCTGTCCTTTCTTCCAGTATGTGAAGGACAAGTTGCTCTGGTCAGACCATGTCCATGCTACTCTGTGAAGGCCGATCCATGCTTTATTTTTTGTCAATAAAGACAACTTGGTTGTTCTCTTCAGCATTTCTGATAACGGCCAGGTCTGTGTAATGACGTCTGCAGTGTTGCTGGGCAGCCTTCCATGATAATCCCTCCTCGACTAAAATATATTTCTGCTGGACTCCATTTCTATCTAGGGAAGAAAACAGTGAAATATACAAACCATACAAACCATAGATTAACATTTAGACCTACTGCACATACAGTATGTAACAGAGCTGATACCTTTAAATGCATTTTGAGGAAACAAATGTTGCTATTTGTACCCTGTATATATATATAAAATGTCACAATGCGACATAGCTCTGTTTACTCAATTCTGTACCCCCTCCAACTGTATATATATTCCCCATTTTCAACTGTTTTTTATTGTATTTGTGACACTTGCTTTGGCAATGTAAACGTATGTTTTCTCATGCCAATAAAGCTCCATTGAATTGAATTGAAATATAGTGTCACTATGAAATACCTGCAGAACAATTATGAACTTTACTTTTTATGTAAATTCTGTGTGTGTGTGTGTGTGTGTGTGTGTGTGTGTGTGTGTGTGTGTGTGTGTGTGTGTGTGTGTGTGTGTGTGTGTGTGTGTGTGTGTGTGTGTGTGTGTGTGTGTGTGTGTGTGTGTGTGTGTGTGTGTGTGTGTGTGTGTGTGTGTGTGTGTGTGTGTGCGCGCACGTATTTTTGATTGTATAGACAACAAGTTCTTACCATCATAACACAGAAAATATGTTTGTAGGTCACAGCTGTAATCAGACCAGAAACCATCATGAGTGATGGTAACACAGAGCTGTTTGCCAAATCTATAATCTGGCTGGCCAGACAGCCAGTTATGATACTCTGTCTTGATCTGCACATCAACTGCTGACCATCTCCAAGAGTTTACATCATGACCTATGGTTCCCTTCCAGGATTGGGGGTCATCATGCAGTCCAAACCACAAAAATCTGCCTTCATAGTTGAGTGCTTTCAGACTCTTCACATCTTCCATGTTCTCTATGGTGGCCAGGTCAGTGTACTTCTCTCTGCAGTAGCGCTGAGCTTCGTTCCAGGTCTTGTACAAGTTAACAAAGTGATATTCACGAAGCACACAACAGGAGGGTATGTAGAATCCTGAAGGTCAAGAATAGTGCTGGGTCATTTTTCTATCTCCACCTTTGTGTTTTCACCCCTGTCCATCCATGTGTCTGTCTGTCTGTCTGTCTGTCTGTCTGTCTTTCAAAAGCGAATCTCCGGCACCGTTGCACAGATCGACGGAAACTTTACACACACTCCCAGAATGAAGAAGAATATCAGCCCTAACATTTGCTAAGATTCTTCAAAAGTGCCATGTTAGCCTACCAAAATTACTGAAATCCATTTACCATCTCAATCTTTCTTTGATGTCCATTTGCTTAAAGGCATAAAGGAAAATGTAAATATTGCAAACTGTTTAGCAAACAGCTGTCATGCCCACGGCCTCGATATTATGTTTAGTACAAATGGCCAATGCACCTAAAAGCAGATTTGACTGCCATAACCAAGGAATAACAACACACACTCCGTAGTCTTACCAGACAGGAGGATGATCAGGAGTAATGTATGATCCATAGCTTTTCTGTGAGGAAATAAACAACAGTTATTACCATATAAACCAAGAAAATATTAATATTGTGATACTATTTCATCAAGAAATGTCAACATACTTCTGGAATAAAAGGAAAATATTGTTTAAATGTCCTTTACATATGTGGACAAAAAAGCCGTGTCACAGAATTTCTTTAATATTGACCTACTAGCTCTGCGGGGTGAATTCGGTTTCAGCTCAGCCCAGCTTTGTGGTGTACTAAAGTAGATAAAAGAAAAATGTTTTGATTTTTGCACCAAATTCTTCTTTTTTGATATACATATACAGTATAAGAGGACACTGGTTCATCAGTCTTTCTTTTTTTCTTTTCCACAGTTTTGTTTATTTGAAATTCAGGGCATACAGTAAACCAAGACTTGTTCATATATTATGAGAACCAATCACAAAGAGAAAAAACAAAAAACAAAAAAAGACAGTCATATAAATGCCAAAGATAACAGTGTAGCAATAGGACAAAAACAAAACAAAATGAGGGAAATAAAAAGGCAATAATATAAGCAGCAAGCTATGATGGCACTTGAGGTACCATTCAGTGGAATGACATTTAATGATCATACGCCCTGATTCAAGTTTAAACAACAAACAGGCAAACAGGACAGATGAAAAATTTATATATGAAATGAATAAGTATTAACAACACACGAGACAGACAAACTTGACAAGACAAGACAAGACAAGACAAGACATGGCTTGGTCGCCCCACACTGCTATATATATGTGATACACAAGCAGTGCACCCACACATAGTTCCCCATAATAAGTAAACTAGGAAGACCCAGCTGCATCCGAGATATTATCCCACTTAGACAAGAGATGTAGAAATGTATTAGTCTGGGACAGTCTGGAACTGTAAGTTGTTAACCAGTCTAAGGAAGGGATCCCAGGTTTTCTCAAACTTAGACACCGACCCCCTCAAAGTACTTCTAATTTTTTCTAATTTAATAAAGTGGAGTGTATCCCTAATCCAATGAGGATGGGATGGGGGGGGGCAGAGGACTTCCATCTCATCAGAATTAAGCGCCTGCCTAAAAGAGTGGTAAAAGCCTCCAAGTGGGCTTTGTGTTTCGGGAGTGGCAATATAGGGATTCCGAATATAGCTGTCATTGCATTAGGTTCAAATGGTACTTCAACACACACTGAGATGGTTTCGAAGATCTCAGTCCAGTACCTGCGTAAGGAAGGACAGGACCAAAACATATGAACATGCGTGGCAGGGGCCGAACGACACCTATCACACAGGGGATCAACATCAGCATATATTTTGGATAACCTTACTTTAGTAAAATGAACACGATGGACAATTTTTCACTGGATTAATCTGTGCCTTGCACATATAGAGGAAGTATGAACAAGTTGCAAAATATCCTCCCAAATATCTTCAGAGATTTCCTCGCCCAAATCCTCCTCCCATTTATTCTTAATGTTTTGTATTGAGGTGGGACGCAGAGATAAAATACAACTGTACATAGTAGATATTATGCCCTAGGTGCTCAGTAATGGAGTTAGAATCAGCTGGCGTGGGGCCGTGGGCTCTGGGAGATCTGGGAATGCAGGGCTAATATCACGCACAAAACTACGAATCTGCAAATACCGGAAAAAGTGTTGGCTAGAGAGGGAATGCTTTTTAGATAACTGCTGAAAAGAGGCAAATACCTTATCAATGTACAGATCCCTGAGAGTATTAATACCAAGGGTTGACCACCTAGAAAATGCATTATCAATTAAGGAGGGATGGATTAAGGGATTAGCTGCAATTGGGGCCGAGAAGGACTGAGCTTGTAGACCAAAGTGGCGTCTGAATTGATTCCAAATTTTTAGTATAGATTTAACAATGTTTTTAGAGTAGGGGGAAAGAGAAAACCGAGGTTCATCAGTCTTTCAACCAACAGTTTGTAAATACTGTAGATCAGGGGTTCCCAAACTTGTTTGGCTCAGGGCACACCTATAAATATTGTTTTTCCTCCGAGGCACCCCTACATTATATTCATAATTTTCATTCCCAGCTTTGTGTTTAATTGAGTAAATCAGAATTGCGTTGTACATTCAAATTAATTCAGATTATGTTGGGAGGAGAATGTTGAGATAATAGCCATTTTGGTTAGAACTTAGAATTGAAAATAACCTTTTCAGTAGTTTAAAGGAGCTATAGTCAACTTTTTCTTGAAAAACGGATGCTAAAATAAAAATAATGTTTCGAAAATATTTTATAAAATAATAAGCTTCATACCGTATATGTGTTTCTATTCAAAAATGACCACAAAAAGCGTAAAATAATGATAAAATTATCATTTTGGCCATTGTCACACTTTGTTTACATTCTAGTCTATAGACTAGGATGTAAACAAAGTGTCGGCCCTACAATGAAAAAGTTGACTATAGCTCCTTTAAGATGATACAAAATATAATTTTTAATTGTCCAAATAAATTCTAAATACGTATTATCAAATTATCTTGCGGCACCCATGGACTGCCGTCACGGCACCCCAGGGTGCCCCATCACCCACTTTGAAAACCTCTGCTGTAGATAGATGAAAAAATACACTCACCGTTTGAAAACTCAGTGTCTGATGTTGCAAGAGATGAAGAACTGTAGCTATGGAGTAAATCTCTCAGAGCGTACCCCTTTACCTGAACGTTAAGCCTCTACTGTTGCAAACGTTTATTTTCATATGCAAATAGTATGGAAAGGTTTCAGTGACATTTTGATTAATAGTTGCTACAGCTTGGCTCGTGTTGGATGTCGTAGCATTGGTCTGATTGGGCTTTATTCCAAAGCGCATTATTATTAACTCTAACCCTAAGCTCACGCAACAGTTTTTCAGACTATATTTTGTTGTCTTGTTTTACTGCAAGTATTTATACAGTACTGTTGTCTATGTTTCCACAAGGTAATACTGTACAATAGCCATCCTTAATGGAATAAACACAGATCTAGAGTATTCTTAATTCATGCATAATAGAGACTGGGGCTCCAAATCATCGATTCGTATTTTTCAATTGACTGATCAGTGTACAACTTTGTATGTGCACTCCAGAGAGGTGAGAGTGTGTTTAGTTAGCTCTTTTCTGTTAGTTTAGGAATCTTCGGTTTCTATATAAAATGGTTTTGAGCGTTGCTAACGGCTCCACGCCAGGCTTTTTGTGTAGGTATGTACTATGAGTGTCTGTATGAGCACGGAACTCCATGTATGGAGATTAGATTACTGACGTCACTTGCACCAAAAAACATGAACTGAACATATTAATTACCCCAGTACTGGCCACCCTTCACTGGCTCCCAGTTAAATTTAGAATAGATTTTAAGGTTCTTGTAATCCCTTCATGCCCTGTCACCCTCTTATCTTTCTGACTTAATCAAACCCTATGTCCCCACCAGAGCCTTGAGGTACGCGGACAAGATGCTGCAGCCAGGACACCCTTACAACCAATAAGAGGAGTAGAGGTAACCGCGCTTTTTTTTAATCTTTGCTAAAAACTCACCTGTTCTCCATTGCTTTTAGTTCTGTTCTCTCTTAATTTCTGCATATTTTGTTTTGTGTATTGTTGTATTTTTGTTTTATGTATTGTTGCTTCTGTATTATTGATTTTACCATGTTCAGCACTTTGGTCAGCTCTGCTGTTGTAAATGTGCTATAAAAATAAAGGTTGATTTGATTTGATTTGATTTGATTTGATACAAGGAAATTTGCACGTGTGTCAACTCGTGTTTGATACCATGCAAAGTGAGTTTTTGTAACGTTTTACCTTTTTGTTGTTGTCGCAGTTTACAGTATCAGAACCATCTCATCTTGACCTTATCTCTCTGTCTGGACCAAGACCCCGGAACCCTGGGGGCACCCTGAAGCAAAATGGACATGGTGGCCGTTTGAGGTACTGCAGTTGGGGCTTCTATTCATGAACCTCATGAACGCGCATCTAGGCTTCTTTGTATTGACGCGCGTTCATACCGGAAGTGCTCGTTCATGAATTGGAGCCCCAGCGTGTCCATGAACACAAACTATGACGCAAAATGCGTCACAGAAGCCAAATAGAAGCCCCACTACGTCACGTTTCAGGGGCGTCTCAAACGCGGAAGTACGCTTCATGCGCTGGGTGAGCAACTCAATGCAAGTGGACAGGCGGGGATATCCGGTGTCCTCTCTATTCTTATTATAACTTTATGGTCTGGACGGGTAACGCTTGTCTTTTTTGTTGATTGACTCTCACGCTCTGACGCTCAGCTCTGACATCGCTGTGACGTCAGGGGAACCAAATCCCTTTTATGCCCATATATAGAGATATGGAGAACCCTGTGATAGACATAAGGGTTGTAACACTAATTAAGGCTTTGTTCCATTCACTGTCAGGTTTGACACGTGTACTGTACGCTGCGTGTAAACAGGACATCTATCTATCTTTGACCTTTTGGTCTTGCGTAAGGTACTTTGAATTGTAATTGTGCATGAAATGAGAAATTCAAATACATTTGCCTTGCCTTGTTGTTCATGTCCAGCCATGTCCCCTCCCTTCAGTCAGGTTCCTTGTAGTCACACCATCTTTAGAAAAACAGTATATCATTAAACCATTTGAACTAGTTGACCTGAGTCCTCTAAGGCTCTATATGCTATACAACTAGGCCCCATCCTGTTTTCACTCTACACTAACATTAATATTGTAACAAGGAAACATGACAGCCTATTATCTGTGCCTGTATTACTGACAGCCTATTGTGTGAGTGTTTACTCAGTGAGGTGTAACCTTATTGGAGGTATTGTGTTTTGATCCCCCAGCATGCCTAGTTAGTTGTGTTCCGGATCCCAAAGAGTACAGACGTTTGAGTGATTTATCCTCCGCCTTTACCCGGGAACTACGGACTGACTCACCGACCGCCAGAGACTTTATTACAGACAGTTATTAGTGAGTTCAAGCGAGAGTATACCTACCAGCTTCATGTGTTATTGCCGCCTGTTGTACTGCATTAATCCTGACGTTGTTGCAAGTAAACAGAGTTCTTCAAATCCTTGTTGTGGCATTTTTGCACCCACCCGCCTCCATCATGATCACAAAGTGTGTCCGAAGTAAGTCCACAACAAATGGTGTCAGAATCGGGATGTACTGCTTTTAAAAGACATTGAAGTAGCCTACAAACGAACTGTCACTGCACAGAGGCCCGCAGCAACAGGACAGCAGCACCGTGCTGTGCTAAGAGCTGTACGTCACGTTGCATTCATTCACCGGCCGGCTTCCAGGGTCACGTGATCCGCTGACCGCCGAACGCCGATCTCCGATCTCCGCCTGGTCAGGTGAAGTTAAAGATTAAAAAAGGAAAAAAAAAAAGAGAGAAGATGGAAAATGAAACACCAGGTGCTACTGCTAGCCCAGGACAGACACCAACGTTGCTTGGAATATTGCAGCAGATGCAACAGCAAATGCAGCAAATGCAGCTGCAGAAGCAACAGCAGAGCCAGCTAATGCTGCAACATCTGCAGAGGCTGGGGGGGCACCAGCAGCACAGCCACATAACCTAGGCCAGGGAGATATTGCTCAAGGCATTGGGGCAACAGCCTCATCTACTCCCCTTCGTTCGACTACTTCTCGCCAAACTGATCCTCACAGCATGGTCACCATCGACAGATATGAGGCATCAAACTTGACAGTTGAGGAAAACCCAGACTTCACTCCAGAGCTAGAAGTCATTCACCAGCGCTCCCTCAACTCGGGCCCTGCTAGACAGTGGAGTGTGGAGTACACCAGCCCGGGACCAGATGTCCGCCGACGCCAAAGAGGAGGTGGGTTGGTGCACCCTAACACACCCACAGCTGCCAGTCAGAACCCACACATCAACCAAGTCAACCAGCGGGTTGCCTATGAAGTGATGACAGCCTCACCAACAGCCCTACCACTGCAGCAGGAATTCCATGCAATGCAAGGTGAACTGAAACAACTGAAGGATAAGGAAGGACAAATGGCTGGCGAAATCAAACAACTCAGAGAGCAAGTGGGTCAGCTGCAACTCACCAGTACACCCAGGGCCGGAATGCACCTTGCTGCCAACGGAGCCCTCTCAAACCGTGCCTCACAAGAACAATAACACGGGAGGTCCCCCACACGGCTGCCAAGCTTTCCAAGTACAGCAGGCCGATTCCGTTCCCCGAGCCCATCTGCCCGCCAGAATTCTACCTGCGATAACTGTGGAGAGTTTGGCCACTACAAGAGAGACTATTTGCGGTCCCCCAGCCCCAACAGGCTGGAAAACTAGAACTGGTCAGGTCCAATGGCCCGGGCCTGACCAGCAATGTACCATTTTGATGACCATTTTATGCCATCTCAGGAAGAAGACTTAACTTCCGAAGAAGACCAAACTACCGAAGAAGACCAAACTACCGAAAAAGATCAAACTACCGAAGAAGACCAAACTACCTCGCCACCAGTCATTACCGAAATGTAATGACTGGTGGCCTGCGGCGCTCGGGCGCGAAGAGCAGGAACAAGGTCCGCTGGCCTTCGCGCCGCTTGCAATGTCGTGGACAATAACTGAATGTCGTGGACAATAACTGTGACGTCTAACCATAAAACGAGCGCTCCCTTCCTAAACACGCTTGGTAATCTGCTAGACGCCTGCAGGTTCATGCCATTTACATCGTCTATTGTAGCCAGGGTGGTTCTACTGCACCCTGGCCACAATCGGTGATGTAAATGGCATGAATCTGCAGGGAGCGTGTCGCTGTTTCTACATCTCATCTTTTCGACACCCGACTCTAACCCTCACCCTAACCTTAGTGAGTTGCTACCCTCTGGTCGAAATGATGGGCGTTCGCAAAGCGAGATTTCCCCGAATCTGCAGACACCGGAAGTCTTGGTTAACGTAAGTTGCAGTCTTCTTCCGGTGAAATTCTCCCGGCGGAAGTAGCACCATTTCATGCTGTTTCAGCCTATGGTCGTAACCAGGCTTTTCTCTTCGCAGATGAGTAAGCCTGGCTACACAAGGCTAGTTCTACTGACCATGGAAGGCTGCCTAGCAACACTGCAGACGTCATTTCACAGACCTGGTCGTTGAAATGCTGAAGAGAACAACCAAGTTGTGTCTTTATTGGAAAATAATTTCGATCCATGGATCGGCCTTCAAAGAGTAGCATGGACATGGTCTGACCAGATCAACCTGTCCTTGGAACAGCTCGATCACCACGAAACATCATCAGCTGTCGCCAATGTAACTCTTCATACCACAGAAGGTGTGTCGTGCTTTAGAACTCTTGATCATTGGTGATATGGCAATCAAGTAATTAATCAATACAGCTTGGCCTAATAAGTCAGAAGTGCATGTCATTTTCTCTCTATCCCTTCTTCCTTTCTCTCTCCTTGCTGTTCTTTTCCTTCATTGTGAAGTGCCCAAACATATTTATCCTATATTTGTTCTAATCATCTTAATCTGAAGTAATTATTTCATTCACTTTGGTGAATTGTTGTGACATCTTTATTACAATAAAACTACTTGATTAGAAATAGTATCTCTCCTGTCATAATTGTGTGTATTGTCAAATGGTTCAATGACAATGTCTCTGAAAACACTACTGCTTTTAAGATTGATGACTTTCTTTGTTAACTAGAGGAATTATCAAACAATGAGTTATCATAGATTTTAATTCATGATAATTTATTGTTGAAAATAATAGTTATCATTGATTTTAATTAATGATAATTATTATTAATATATGCAAATGATAATTAACACTCATTAAGGTATTACAAAGTGGTCTTCTGCTACACTTGGTCTGATTTAGATTGTAGTGAAAAGCTTGCATTGTTAGCTCCAAAGATTATTGTTATTATTGTAAAAATTAACTAAAGGTACTCATAACCATGTGAATATTGAACCAATTTATTGTCATCTATACTATAATTTTGCGAATGTCTGTCTGAGTGAGTGAGTGTCTGTCACAGCGTTTCTCCTCAGTGGCTGGAGCAATTGATCTGAAATCGCATCACCATTAGCATATGAACACACCTGACATAACTGTGAAGCCCGTTTGTCACTTTCACAAATCGTATGCTGTATATTAGCATTTTTATGCTGTATCTATATCTATTCTGCATCTAGCATGAGGCACATCTATTCTGCATCTAGCTTGAGGCAAAATGTTTAACCAGCTCTGTGTGTGTGTGTGTGTGTGTGTGTGTGTGTGTGTGTGTGTGTGTGTGTGTGTGTGTGTGTGTGTGTGTGTGTGTGTGTGTGTGTGTGTGTGTGTGTGTGTGTGTGTGTGTGTGTGTGTGTGTGCAGGGGGGGGGGGGAACAGTATCTCTGTAGCCATTAAACGAAACAGGTTTCTTACATTGATGCTCCTACATCATGCAAGCACCAGTTAAAGTTACTTTCCATCCCTCATATACTGTGTGCACAGTGCACATCCCATAACCCACACACTGCACATCATTTTGGAGCTCATATCTTTGAACGGGTAAGGGCTAGTTCTTTTTAAACCAGCAATAAAGTGGTGTGTGACCCTGGCTGCTACAGTATGTTGGACTCTCCTGTGGCAATGTCGCATAAACATCCCATTTTCAACATTGATAAACATCAGAGAATTTCATGAGATAAAAATAATGTTACAACCACAGCAAAACAAATAAAGTTATAAGAAAATATATAATAAAAAAATATATGTGGCTTCCATGTCTTGGCACAATTTGATAGCGATGATTTTAGAAATACACAACACTGTGTATTCTGTTGAATGGTGGCGTTGCCCTCTATGAGTTTGGCCCTGGCATATGACTCACTGAGGTACTAATGACCATTGATGAAGTTTAAATGTCATATTGAGAGCCACGAATCACAGAAGAAAATAAAAATGAACAATTAAAAACACTCAGAAGTGCCAAGATGTAGGCCATATCTAGGCCAGATGTAGGCCACGCTTCAGCTTACGTACTGTAAGCCCTGGACATTTTTTAACGCGTTTTTCCCACCAGTTTGGAAACCGGACAAAGCAGATGTTGGAGCTTAGCTCCACCTCTCAAAAACAATCTCTTCTATTTCTGCACTATGCACTAAATTGACCCACAGGTGAAGGAGTTTAAGTATCTCGGGGTCTTGTTCACGAATGAGAGAAACGGGAAGACGGAGAAGGAGATCAGCCGGAGAATCGGAGCAGCAGGAGCGGTTTTGCAGTCGCTAAATCGCACTGTGGTGAAGAAAAAAGAGTTGAGCCGGAAGGCAAAGATCTCTGTCTACCGAGCAATCTTCGTTCCTACTCTCACCTATGGTTATGAAGTGTGGGTCATGACCGAAAGTATAAGGTCACGGGTGCAAGCGGCCGAAATAGGTTTTCCTTAGACGGATGGCTGGTATCTCCCTTAGAGATAGGGTGAGAAGTTCTGGCACCCGAGAGAGACTTGGAGTAGAACCGCTGCTCCTACACTTGGAAAGGAGTCAGCTTAGGTGGTTCGGGCATCTAGTACGGATGCTTCCCGAGCGCCTTCCTAGGAAGGTCCTCGATGCACGTCCCACTGGGAGGAGACCCCGTGGCAGATCAAAGACCAGATGGAGGGATTATATCTCCAAATTGGCTTGGGAACGCCTCGGTATACTCCCTGAGGGAGTGGAGGAAGTTGCTCGGGATAAGGAAATCTGGAGGTCTCAGTTGGAACTGTTACCCCCGCGACCCGATTCCGGATAAGCGGTTGAAGATGGATGGATGGATGGATGGATGCTTATATGCTTATGCTTATATATGGAGATCTCTGTATCTGTCAGTAGCCAAGTGATTTGTTTGCTGATGTCAGGACCACACATTGAGGTTAGAGACAACGCACTCCATATTTGAGCATAGCTGCATTGGGAACTCCTTATAGGGCTATGGCTCTCATTACAACATGAGTGTGATGTCAGAGGTTTGACCCTGACATGAGTGTGATGTCAGAGGTCTGTCCTCCATAATAGGCGATGAAATCCATTCTAACTAAAAGAGCACAGATATAGATGGAAACTCCTGACCTGAGAAAACCCTCACAAAGTTGTTTTTCTTGCAGCTCTGCACCCTCACTTTGAGTGGTTTCTTGAAAGGATAAAGACTGGATAGGTTTTAAACCATGCTGAACACACATTAAGTTTAGTGAGGTATCTTACAAAATGATCTGCAAAATAGGAAGCTCCAAATATAGGGGGCTGACTACTGGACCTTGTGGAATCCTACTCACTGCCAAATATCTAAATATCGGCTGATAGTCTGGTGAGACAAATGTGTGTGTCTATGTATGTGTACATACTACATGAACACACACACACACACACATGCCCATGCACACAGAAACATACACACACGTCACACACGCGCACGCACGCACGCGCGCGCGCACACACACACACACACACACACACACACACACACACACACACACACACACACACACACACACGCACCCTGCCCTGTTGATATATTTCTTTACCTTTGTCATGGACAGTATATTCGTATATTCGTCTTTCACTGTCATGTCTCTCAAATTAGTAAAAATGGCCGGAGGATAACAGATATTTCTTTAAGGAATGCCCCTCCCAATATGAACAGCTGCAAATCAGCAAACAACAAAGCTAGACATAGGAGCAGTTAGCACCGCTCAAAAATACAAATTGGAAGTTGAATGACAAGGAAGAACATCGCTGCAAAACCTGACAATGATACACATTTAAACTGTATTTCACAACCAAGGAAACATTTGTTTTGTGGGTGTACTTGAAGTGAGCTGAAGGGCTTCCCTTTGTTAATACAACACCTTTGCCTATTGCCTTCATTATAGTTCTGGATCCGCTGACGAGAACTTTGACACATCTGATGACCTGTTCTTCATTGAAGTATTCTTGAGGAAGGTTGGGGAAAGCACCATCTCACAGGGATTCAGTATTTTGCCACACAACAGTGCACTGTTGGTTCCTTCATGTTGCAACTCACTTAACCAAATCTGGGGGAAGCCTGACATCTAATGGTGAAAAACAGGATACTGAACTCCCTGGCTGGTTTTGGCACCAGGTGATGTAGCTGAGTATATTCTATAGAAGGGGACGTCACCTGGAACCTAAACCAGCCAGTAGCGAATGGCAAGTTCAGAACCCTGCTTTTTAGGGGTTAAAAGAGACTGGCACTGTACCAAATAGGTTCTAAACGAATTAGTTACAGGGGACATTGAACATGTATGACAAACTACTGTAAATTTAGACAAATGAGAAGTGTGGGAACAGTGCAAATGTTATCTCAGGCACGACCAAGGATTATTTCCTGGGACAGAGGTAAAACCACAACTACTTTTAGAGCAATAACTTGGCAATTGGTTTATGTAACCAACTACTTCACCAGTTGATCTGGATATACGCAAGATTATCAAAAATACAGTAAACTATAGAGAATGACAGGATATTTTAGTTTCAAGAAGCTTTTCCAGAAACCCAGTTGCAGTCTGTAATCTACAGTAACTATGTTGCATCATCCTGAGATTATATGCTGAACCAAGATGCAATCTGTGAAAAGCAGATGTTCTTCTTTTGCTCACCAAAAATGTAAATGGATCCCTGCTAATACGACAAATATGCCTTAATACATTATAATTGTCCTCTATAACTACATATAAATATTTGATTTATTCTAGAAATAGCTAATCTTTCACTCAATAGGGGAAATGTCTGTCGCAAGTTGATGATGTCATAAATGTTGTGTTATTTTTGGCATGCATGTGCAAAAAAACGAAACACAAACACATTTGAAATATTGATTTGATGCTCATATTAACAATAGGAAGTATTATGTTTTTATTTGCACATGCATGCCATAAATTCCATAGGGATAGATCACAAATTACATTTATGACATCATCAACTTGCGACGGGCATTTCCCCTATTGAGTGAAAGATTAGCTATTTCTAGAAGAAATACAATAATTAAGGTGTTTTTAATTTTACATTGTATTTATAGAGGACAATTATAATGTATTAAGGCATATTTGTTGTATTAGCCAGGGATCCCTTTAACATTTTTGTCCAGCTATACATTTTAAATGTGTTTTCTCTATCACCTAAATCAGTGTAATGTCGACATCAAACGTGATACCCCTTGGCTTGGAAAAGAAACCGCTCCTCCTATACCCACTTGGTTTGAGAAGTGAATGTGAGAAGAAGGCTCTTGGTGCTGATGATGGTCCTCTTAACCACCTTCAGCTTGTGGCCCCTATTTGGGCATGTCATTATAGGCGCAAATTGTTTGAAACTTAAAAAAAAAAGATAACAGGTCTACAAGTTCACAACGCGTCATGTTTTGAGCTTGTAGATCAGCTATATTCACTATTCGTTTTACAATGAAGTATATGGGCTGTTAAGGGCTGTTAAGTTAAAGAGAACACATCTCCCAGTCTGTGGAGCGGTTCTCAGAGACCGCACCCTGTTGAACCGCATCACTTCACTCAATGTCACTGAGGGTATATGCACTAAAAGCCTTGTCTTTCTAAGCCTGAGATAGATGCAGCATGCAGGGTCTTATGGCAAGCCGTTTTAACATTTAATAGATAGACTGGATATTTATTCAAGATATCTATAATTCAGTTCTTCCTAGTCAAAATTAACGTTTCGGATATACAATGACATTCCTCCTATCCGCAACTGTCATTTCAGATATCCATAAAGTCATTCCTTCTAAGAAGAACAACGTCACTTTTGCCATTCATGTGTATTGGATATCCCTAATTGCTGTATGGATATCTAAAACCAAAATTCCGGATATCTACAATTGAATTCTTACTAGGAGGATTTACAGTTTCAGATATCTACAATTGAATTCTTATTAGGACAAACTACAGTTTCAGATATCCAAAATTAAAGATACTCTTGGAGCTCTTGGAGGCTGGTGAAACGGGTGAAAAAATAGCTAAGGCCGCCCCTGCACTGCTCATGCACGGAGGCGAAGCGCTTCGCTTCCCGACACAAAATTAACACAGTGACAGGGACAGTAGGAGTAGACTACAGACAGACAGTGGATGGGTAACACAGAATTAATAAGCTTCTTTCAAACTACAACAACAAGTAGACCTAAGTGTACCAGCTCAGCAGCTTTTTGTTCTGTTTGCTGCCTGCATGTAGGCTACTGTACCAGCGCGAGTGAGCGCATGCAGTGCTGTGGTGAGCTCTGCCCCGTTTGACTTGCGCTGCACGCGCATCAAAGAAATGACACATCAGAGAGAAAGTAGGTATTAATTTGGTGTCAGACCTTGTCGTCCTGCTTTAGGAGGACCGGGCTGTGTACTTTTTGCCCCGTGTAAGGCTCCAATGAGTAAGAATTACCCTAATTAAAGTGAAAATCGATTTTACGATTTCTTCTTTTTTTAAATCGTCCAAAGGAAAAAACCCGGGTTTCGATTAAAAATCGATTAATCGAAAAACCCTAATCGAGATCACTGCAGTTATAGTTCTGGGTCCATTTTATGCCCAGATATGGAGATATCTGTCTATCTGCGTCCATGTTATGCCCATATATGGAGTATCTGTCTGTGCCTCCAACTGTGTTGCAGACACAGTGCCGGTTCCCCCTTTAATGCAAACCTCATTATACCTGTTGTCATAGGACCCGTTTTGAACATCTGTTTGCCTGTGTCCATTTATGCCCATATATGGAGATATCTGTATCTGTCTGTCTGCGTCCATTTTATGCCCATATATGGAGATCTTTGACCATCTGTTTGCCTCTGTCCATTTATGTCCATATATGGAGATATCTGTATCTGTCTGTCTGCAATCCATTTTATGCCCATATATGGGGGCATTCATTGAACGCGCGTGCCCGTGGGACGAACGGTTCTCGAGATACGCGGATTACATACATACATACACACTCACAGAGATTTTTTGTTGACTCATGTGGCGTACGTGATGTCAGAGCCTTTTATGAAGTGATGTCACAATGAGTCAGAGCTTTTGCCGATTTCCTCCGGAACAGCCTGATGTCAACAATCAACCCCGCATAAGGAGATTCCGAACGTTTCGCGCCGGTTCGGGAAAACCGTGCGTCGGGTCGGGTCGAGACCCGGCACTGCACTCCGTGCCGCGGCGGGGAACGCGCGTGCCGAATCTGAAGCCGGTGGGACGAACGGTTCTCGAGATACGCGGATTACAGACAGACACACAGACAGACACAGACACGCAGAGACTTCTCGCATTTATAGATAGATAACATTCCAGACATCCATAATTAGATTTTGTATATTTAAAACTACATTGTGACTAGTTCAAGTCGAATTATGGATATCCACAATTCACATTATGACTAGTAGCCTACAAATGTAATTTCAGATATATGCAATTCATCTTATGACTAGGAACGATGCAATTACAGATAAATATTTTATCTGTTGAGGAAGATAAGACGCCATTTTAACATAAAAAAGGTTCATTGACTCTCTGCAATTTATAGATAAATCCAGAATTTTGGTTTTAGATATCCAGAATGCAATTAGGAATACCGGTATCCGAAACCTAAAGCCCAATACACATGAATGGCAAAAGTGACGTCATTCTTCCTAGGAGGAATGACGTTATGGATATCTGAAATGACAGTTGCGGACTTGCGGATAGGATGAATGTCATTGTAGATATCCGAAACGTTAATTTTGACTAGGACGAACTGAATTATAGATATCTGAAACTGTTGTTTGTCCTAGTAAGAGCTGCATTGTAGATATCTGAAACTGTTGTTTGTCCTAGTAAGAATTGCATTGTAGATATCTGAAAATTTAGATCCTCCTATAAGAATTCAATTATAGATATCATAATGTTGGTTTTAGATATCCATAATGCAGTTACGGATATCCAAAACCTAAAGCCCAATAATGGCAAAAGTGACGTCATTCTTCCTAGGAGGTATAGACACTTATATTCTTTTACGGATTTAAAGAAATCTGAAATGGGATTTTGACTAGGAGAGATTTAATTATGGATATCTTGAAATACAATTTTTACCAGTAAGATTGTTATTATGGCTATCTTTAATTACAATTATGACTAGTGAGAATGCAGTTTTGACTAGGAGAAACGTGATTTTTGATATCTAAAACATACATTACAGATAGTAGGGCGAATCGTTTAAATGTTAGAACGGCTTGCCATATAGGGTCTTTCCTTGTGGCAGGACATACTAACAAAAACCCAGTAGATTAAAATGGGCAAGAACAGAAACATTGAACGGATGGAACAATACAGTTTTAAAAGGGCAATCAATGTAGTTGAAATGCAAACACTTAACCATGTTAAGAGGTCAGATGGGTGGGCCGTGTGCAGAGCAATGTTTACTTTAATGATCAATCAATCGATTGTGTCCTGATCGGATCAATGGCTGGATCAAAGTTCCTATTTATCGTTATAACTATGAAAACTTATATTTCAAGGTTTTAAAGAAAAAATACCATGACCATTATGTATTACATTAATGTTTTAAATATTAATGTCATATTATAATTAAAATCTTAGTGTTGGCCAATTATTGGGGGCCCACGGCCCACAGGTGGAGATACATAGCTCTCCCCCATGTTGTGGCATCAACAATTTGACGGAGTTGTCCAAACCAAGCACAGTAAAAGATTAGGTATTGAAAATACACACTTTCTTCCAGGACATGACAGTCAAACAAAACGGGCTTGCAATCACACATGTTTCAGAGTTATATCACGAGGCAAGAAATGCTTAGAGTCCTTTTTTTAAACCATGTTTCCATAGAAACATAGTGACATATACTGTACAGTTCACACACCTCAGTTTTCCTTTTGTGGTTCACATCAGACCTCATCATATACAAAGAGATGAGTTGAAAATTGGCCTGAAAAAGATATGCCTCAAAATTACACTGTGGCTGTACAAAAGTTTGCCCCACCCCCACACACACTTTATTTGTTAGGTTTTATTTAATTATTTTTAGGCTGTTTTATTATTATTTCAGAAGTAGCACCTTTTGTGCTTTTACGTATGCACTTTGCGGCGATTCTTTTTTAAAGCTGGCATTTGCTTGTTTCTTCCCACTGCACTCTTGAATACAAATATGTAACTATATTTTCATAGAATACGCCTCTTTTTTGCAAGCTTTAATCATCCTTATCAATAACTTCAGCATCGTTATTAACAACATTGACATGTGAATTACGTTTTTTATCCCAGAGATGTATTTAAAAAAGAATAATACTCTGATCATAAGGTGTCCTTTCCATTCAAATGAACACACAGTTTCTCTCTGTGAATATGTTCCATGTCAGTCCTATTGTAGGTTCCAGTCTGCTGGACTCAGCTAAGGGCCCAAATCAAGGACCTAAAAAGCTTAGCAGGGTAACTCCACATTACAATCCGGAGGGTTTATTTAAGTCTCTCTGTTACAAAAGTTTAAATGAACACTGAGGAATAGCACTGTGTGGGGACTGGGTTGGGGGCCGTGGATGGGCTAAAGTAGAAGGAGAAAGGTTGCGAGGAGGAGGAGGAGGCAGGATACAGATGAAGAGGGATGATCATCTCAGTGGAACCGTTGCACGCCAAACCTCGGATCCTTTGGGTCCCGGATTTCAATCTGGAAGGCAAAGAGAGCAAGATAAGAGGAGGTGAAACATTGTTAGGGTTGCAATCACTTTAATGCCAACAGCTAGATATGACTGGAGGAGGAGGACAGTTGAGACATGCAGGGGAGCATCAGGGATCTCAAGCATTCTTTTAGGGAGGGACCCCCTGTAACTGCCTCAAGAGAACTAGTGCTTTAACTGATACCGTAAAGTTATTCTCCATGCACAACGCATGACAAAGATCTGATAAAAAACAGATTTTCAAGCTGTGTCACAGACTAGTGTTCTTTTTTGCAAGCAATAACATTCCCCTCTTTGTATTTACCTACTGTATGATGTTTTTATTTTTAAATTGTTTTCCCCTTTTTTTCCTGACTATATCTACTGCATAGTAATGTCTTCTATCCGTCTGTCATTCAATGTTATATGAGATACTTAAATGGTTTCCTATGGAAATAAGCTTAGTCTTTTCTAGGATCTCCTTTTAGTAGACCTTGTACCAGTGAACTGTACTGTCATGAAACTGTACTTTTTCCTATGCAAACTTCTCCAAATAAAGTCTTCAATCAATCAATCAACCCCGACAAGAGAGAGGAGGCTCAAAGCGTTGACATAGTTGTGTTTTGCTTTAGGTTGTGTTTTTAGTAACGGATGATGTCATACATCGACCTCTGTGTGTTTCTAGTAACGGATGATGTCATACATCGACCTCTGTGGTGTATGATGCATTGAAATGATGTGGGAGACAGCGGGGGCACACGACACCTACACGGTAAAATGGGTTATTTTAATTATGAGAGTGCAGAAAACCATCCATGTTTGCACTCTCAGAGTCAAATGAACCTTGAGGATGTTGCTGTGTATACTGTATGGCAGCTCTTTATTAATGGGGTGACTGATTCAATTCCATGGCCTTCATGGATACCTCCAGAGAATAGAGATGTCTGTTTCCACTACATTGTGCTATGTAATCACCTTAATGGCAGCACCCAATCTCGCGTGTGTGTGTGTGTGTGTGTGTGTGTGTGTGTGTGTGTGTGTGTGTGTGTGTGTGTGTGTGTGTGTGTGTGTGTGTGTGTGTGTGTGTGTGTGTGTGTGTGTGTGTGTGTGTGTGTGTGTGTGTGTGTGTGTGTGTGTGTGTGTGTGTGTGCGCGTGCGTGCGTGCGTGCGTGCGTGCGTGCGTGCGTGCGTGCGTGCGTGCGTGCGTGTGCAGCATATGCAATGAACTGCCTGAGTATGTCTGTGAGGAATTGTACAAGGCAGTGTTTTAAGCCTGACATATACATTGTCTGTTTCAAATGTTTTTTTTTATTAATTTAGAATTTAAATATAGGGCATGATGTCAGGCCAATGTAACATTTTAAAGAAAACAAAGACAAACAAGAAAAACAGAACAACAACAAAACACATTTTCGGCACATAACAGCATCATAGGACGGTGTATAGATGAAGCATCAGGCCAAAGTTATGCTCCGTCGCATGACTTGCAGACCAAAAGTAGGAGGCCTACAAGCTCACGATGCATCGCGTTTTGAGCTTGTAGGTCGGCTATTTTTGACACGCGACACGGTCGCGCAACACAGAATGAATCGAGCCTTAGTGGGCCCTGACATATGAGTCAATGTGAGCTGGCAAGATGTGGAATATAAAAAGGACCTAAAACAAACAATGGGGGGAAAGACATACTAATGTAATAGACTTGAAAGGTCACACCTTAATACATCCTCTCTGACATTTCCAGACCCAATCCCAAGAAACATTTCCCTCTGTTTGTTAAATTGGTTTTTATGTCGCAGGCTAATACTCTGAGCAGCAGTACTGGTGGAAGAAGTACTCTGAGCTTTTACTTAAAAAGTAGCAATATCACAATATAAGTAGAAATATGGAGCACAGGACAAGGCAGGTTAGGTTATCGTGGACCTAGTGGGAAAACTTGTCAGGTAGAAATGGAGAAATGAGCGTGGATTATTTGGGGAGTCAAGAATCCAAGGAACCCTGGGCATACCATCCCACATAGGCATGGTTGCCTGGCTGCATCGCCGGTTCGATTCCCGATCCAGCACAAGCTTTGCCGCATGTCACTCCCCGTCTCTCCTCACATTTTCTGTCAGTCTACTGTCCTATCAATAAGGGCATAAAAGCCCCAAAATAAATCTTAAAAAAAGAAGGAACCCAAGGGGAACATCATTTTGATTGTATGACCTACTGTATACTGGGTTGGACCTATAGGGCAGGGGCTGAATCTGAAACAAATGTACTTTGCTTTCCATGTCTATAATGCATTATAACCAGTGAGCTTGTAGATCTGCTATTTTCACAATTTAAAATAATAATCGTTCATAAATCACAATCGAGGCAAAAGTTTGAAATAACCGTGATATTGATTTGAAGTCATATCACCCAGGTCTGTGGGTCATAATGGGGACTATTAGGGCCAGCGACTCAATTAAGAGGGCGGCAATGTCATTTTCTAAGCCTCTGTTGTTCACTCAGTCACAGCTGCGTCTGTATGAACTTCCTGTTTGTTTGACGAGCCTACAGTCTGTGTGGGGGGATATTAATAGCTGTAGCACTTTGTGATGACTCATCCACCACGACAGCCAATTTAATGAAAATCGGATTACGCCAAAAGTGAATCAATAGGGGTTTGGAGGGGAGCCAGGGGCGGAGTGAATAGATGATGGAGGGGAGGGGGAATAGTAGGGGATTACAGTGTTATTAATCTGTTTATGGGTCTGCCCGGCTTGTGCCTCTATCTCACACCGAGCAGGTGTCAAATCTGTCTTGACCAGGGAAGGGTGTCTGCGGCGCAGACAGAATTAAGTCATCACATTTTCCCACCTTAGAGAACAGACGGCCAGGGTGTCCGAGACACCTCCTGGCAGGGGCGTCACACCAAATTCTGGGCCCTGGGTACAAGGATTCACTGCGGGCCCCCCATGAATGTTAACTATTGAAAAATAGCAGATATACAAGCTCACTCACAGCGCGGCAGTGCCGCGCTGTGAGCTTGTAGATCTGCTATTTTTGAGGACCCCCAAGATGATATGTATTTGGCCACGGACCCCGATCTCAAAATATTTAGTTCCAGGGACCCCCAGAAGCAAAATTTGAGTTAGAAATGTTCGCTTAAAAAATACATATATTCAAAGATTTTCACACATTTTCACAACTTTTCAAAGATAGCAGATCTACAAGCTCGCAGCGCGGCTCTCGGTGCTGCGCTGTGAGCTTGTATATCTGCTATTTTTCAATAGATAAAGTTATTAGGGCCCCTCCACCTTGGGCCCCAGTAACTCAGTCCCACTTTCCTACCCCTTGTGACGCCCCTGCCTCCTGGAATGTGAAACTGCCATCAGCTATTGTAACCCCCCCCCCTTAGCCGAGCATCCTCAGCCCCCCCACCATCAACCCTGAAAGTGTTTACACCGAGGTTGGGCTGCATGCCCAGAAGCAGGATGCTGTGCAGAGCTCGCTCAGGAGGCCATTACTCTAATTGGTGGGTTTACTTATTGTGTGACCACGGATCTATGAAAAACAACTTGTCACTTCAAAAACTGCTGTCGGCGGGGCCTTGTCATTTGAGTCTTTATGTGAGCGTGTTGGTGTGGGTCATGCTTTATGTTCAGACTGTTAGAAGTAC
>NC_137815.1:58297008-58402008 GCF_963921795.1 Nannobrachium achirus | reverse complement strand
TAGGCATTTAGCAGACGCTTTTAATCCAAAGCGACTTACAATAAGCAGATACAACATCGCAATAATAAACAAGATAATAGGTCAGTACATTAACAGCAATATAACAATGTAAATGGATATCTATCTAGAGAAAAACACAATATAATCAAGTTCTAAAGAAACCTAAACCTAATTCTTATTCTTATTAAAGTTTGTGTACTTCAGTGGGTTAAATGACAGTAACAAGACTCTGTTTGGAAAAGTAACAGTTCTATTCTCACTCCCAAATCGTCACATCCTCCAAAATAGAAAACTGAAAAAGAATGCTGCCATGTGACTGAGGACGAAGAATGTGGACCGTGTAGGCTTGACAACCAAAAAAAGGCAATGTTGTCATGAAAAACTTTGAAACAAAGTTAAAAATATTTTAAGAAGGTGGGAGCTCTGTCAGAAGCAGGCCTCTGAAAGCTGCTTCGGCAGACACAGCACCGGAGGGAATTGGTTATGATCCTTCCATCATTCTCAACATGGTACACAACGTGCATCCTCGGGTAAAGGTAACCTGACCAAGTGTTGAAATAGGACTGTGAAGGGGGCACGGTGGCTCACACCTAGAAGGTCCTGGGCCCACACCCTAGGTGGGGTTGGCGAAAGGGCCTTTCTGTGTGGAGTTTGCACAGGGAAGCTGACAAAACCTTCGTTAAAAACCCCAGTACAACGATCCACTCGTCCCAGACTCTTCGCCCTCCTATGATGTATTGATGTATTACCATGTGCTGTCCTTAACTTATTGTAAATCCTTCTGGATTAAGAGCGTCTGCTACAGTATACTGTATGCCTAAATTGTATGACAAGTTGGGAGTGAGAATGTGTCTCCTTAACATGCATGCATGCATGTACGTATCCACACACTGGTATTTCTACATTTCTACAACACAACACATATACGTTATCTCACAACCACAAGACCACACACCACATAAACACTCAAACCGTGATAGGAACTTACCCTGGAAACTGCAAAATCTGTAAAGAAAACAGGACAAAATGGTTTTAGTCCCGAATGCAAATTGGCTTGCGTTGCAGCTTAACATGGATGTGTGTAACCCTCATGAGCAAATGAATAGGATTTTTTTTCTTTTTTTTTCAGCTCATTACGCAATTGAAACTGTGGTTTGACATAACCAGTAAGACTCCCTAATCGGGAGATCTCCACAAATAGGCCAAAAGTTTGTTTTACCAATTATTACACTCTATGTGAACATTTACATCAACAAATCCCAAGTACTATGCAGAACGACCCATTTCAAGTTTTTAATGTACAACAATATTTAGAAAATAGGTCTACAAGCTCACAATGCTACGCATTGTCCTCGTCCCTTATATTCCCATAGGTTATATGGAGATCTCAGTGTTTGTCAGTCCTTGTTCATTTATGCCCATATATGGACATCTCTATATCTACTGTAACAGTCCTTGTCCCTTTATGCCCGGAGATCTCTTAACTGTAAGTCCTTGTCCCTTTTATGCCCATATATGGATATTCCTGATGTCATCAGTATATGAACATATATGGGCTTTCTGATATGCCCATATATGGAGATCTCTTAACTGTAAGCCCTTGTCCCTTTTATGCCCATATATGGATATCCCTGATGTCATCCGTATATGCCCATATATGGGCTTTCTAATATGCCCATATATGGAGATCTCTGTATCTCCATATATGGGTATAAAAGGATACTTCAGGTCTGACATCAGGTTTGTTTATATTGGGTTGCTAGGTTTGACATCACAAACTCCATGGGCCATCTGACCTAGAAATCTATATTTGGGCATAGATGACTCATCGTGACCTCATCATGATTTCAATCGCTATAAAAGGACTCTCAGTGACATACACTCTCCACAGATAAAGCAGTCAACCAGCCTACCAGTCAACCCATTCTTTGATTACTTTGTACAACTAGATTAACTTTTCAATGGCATCCCCACTGGAATTGACCGAAATGTACGACAGACAGACAATGCCGGTCTTATACCAGGAAAGAAGCATTTCTTCGACTCAGACCTTATCGCCAGGGTTGGCTTATAGCAGCTGTCGGTAGATAATGCCGGTCTTATATAAGGGTCATTTGTGTACGGTGTGATTTGCCATGGTTACTCATTGAAGTTGAATCTCCATATATGGAGATAACCTACGCATCACACTAAGTCTGACCTCACCAGCCCATATTTGGGCATGAGCAACTTATGTCTCCATATATGGAGATATGATGACATCACACAGTCCTCAGCCGATGATGTGGCGTGATGTCATACAATACACAAACGAGCCCAGATATGAGCAGGGCAAAGGTGTGACGTGTGACGTGTGACCGACCGACCGACCGACCGACCGACCGACCGACGGACGGACGGCCGGTGGAGGTTTTGATACTAAACTGCGACCTTACGGTCGCAATAATTCCAAAAGTTAAACCCTTACTAATCAGTGCCATCTCCAGAGCTCCTGGTCAAAATGATTTTCATGATTTACTTGAGGAGAACCTAGCTGGCAATGGTAATGCGTAAACAAGCAAAGAAAGAAGCAAAATTTGAGTAACGAATGTTCGTTTAAAAAATACATAAATTCAGAGATTTGACACTTATGACTGCTTTACCTTTTTTTTTTTTTTTTGATTGGTTCTCACTATATGCAAACAAGTCTTGATTTAATGTATGCCCTGAATTTCAAATAAGCAAAACAGTGGAAAAAATAAAATAAAATACATACATTCAGAGATTTGCACACATTTTTACAACTTTAAAAAAATAGTAGATCTACAAGCTCGCAGCGCGGCACTCGGTGGGAGGGAGTTGTATTGGTGTGAACTGGCCTTAAAACTGTTTTGTTGCAAGGAGATACTGTACATCTAGTTGCTTTGGTGTGATCTGCCCTTTAAAGTCTTCATTTACTGTCATACTGTACCTCAACAACTCAACTTTTGTTGCTAAAATCTACAAAGACGTGAGTTTTCTGTATTTGAGGTGGTTATTTTTGCATGTGGGAAGGGGATGTGCACAGCGAGTGAGTGACATTACTGTAGCTTATTGTGGACTGGAGTAACAGCTGACCCATATAACTGACTACAGTCTCCCTACATGCCACTAACATGGCAGATTTCTAAGGGTTTACTGTTCACTGCCCCAGTCAGTTTTTGGTGGTAGTTGTGTCTTGTGTGTTTATGTGTGTGTGTGTGTGTGTGTGTGTGTGTGTGTGTGTGTGTGTGTGTGTGTGTGTGTGTGTGTGTGTGTGTGTGTGTGGGGGGGGGGGGGTCATCTTTGCTATACACTTGCATACTGTAATTAACCTCAAAAGGATAACCAGCAGGACTAATGTGTGTCAGCAATGGTTGGACATAAAGTTAATGAATTGATCCACTAAGCTAGCCTGACACTCAGCCTGAATTGACATTTCGTTTCACTTCATTATTCAGTCTGAAGTCAGTTCCGCCCACGGCTTTTGCAGGGATGGGCGTTGCCAAAATGAGGCACTGTTCAGCGATTGGTTCACCGACCAACACATGACATAGTGTTGTTATGTGTGCCTGGCTGGCTAGTGGCTAACCTGTTGCTTGCTAGTGCTACTTGCTAACCAAAGAAACAGTCAGAATAGGAGCACTACGAACTAGTAATCAAACACAACATAACATGCCTGCTACTGGTGTTTCATAGCGAGATCGATACGATCGCATTTTACCGCAATTTACCGCATTTTACCGCGACACGATGTGCGGTACGGTACGGCGGCGGCGCTGGTGTATTTGGAAACACACATGAGTTCTGGGAAACCCCCACCCACGCTGATCACAAGACGCTGATTCACGACGCTGATTCGCCCGTTTGGATTTTCAACCGAGGCAGGCCTCCTCATTGAGAGCGATTCTAGACCTGAATCGCCGAAACAAAAAAATTAAAGGGGTGTGGCAAGCGATTCAGGGTCTGGAACTAGGCTACCACTAAGCACCTTTCAGACAATAAACGAGCAAGCTCCCGGGAAATGAGGCATTCTTGTTGAACATGGAGCACACTGCTGTATGTGGATGTATCGATGGTGCAGGGTATCTGTACAGTATGTGTGTTGGAAGATGGGGTTACAGTATATGGTAGGTTTCATCTTGGATGGGGGGAAGCGATGACAGCTTTTCCTGCCACGGTCGAACTGAGCGATAATTAATGAAAACTCTCTCTCTCTCTCTCGGGAAGGCGAATCAAGTGGACTGGCAGGGGAAAAGGGGGGTTTGTGTGTGTGTGTGTGTGTGTGTGTGTGTGTGTGTGTGTGTGTGTGTGTTTTGCATGGAGATGAGTTGAGTTTCTGGCGTGCATCCACCAGGTTTGTTACCGATGCAACTGCGATCCGAAGGCAGTCACAGAGCGCTGTAACACACCCATCCCTGTATGCATCCTCCCGTGGCCTTCCCTCCTCATATGGACCCCATCTGGATCCTATTTCTCTCCAGACTCTCCCTCCCTCCACCCATCCCTGCATCACCGAAGACTCTCTTCTACCTTTATGTGTGCCTCCTCTCTCCTCTCTGTGTCCTAGTCCGACTACTTCCTTTACTCACCCTCTAATAATTCAAAAAGAATGGCATCCAGAGAGAGAGAGAGATGGTTAGAGTAAGATAGATAGAGCAGGGGTCTTCAACGGGGGGTCCGGGACGCCTACGGGGGTCCTCAGAGTTACTACAGGGGGTCCTCCAAATGCTTTTTTTCTCCCTTTCTATATTGACCATTTGAGCCCTAGCGTCCATATTCTGAGAACTGTGAAAGGTCATCTTTATTAAGTATTGATGTTTCAAGTGGTTAAATATCTGGAAACAAATTTTGACTAACTCAAAATACACAGATGATTGTGCTGTCAAACAATGAAACTAAACTACATGGTATCTATGGGTTGTGGGGGTCCTTCATCTCTCTCTCTCGACTAAGGGGTCCTTGGCCTGAAAACGTTGAAGACCCCTGGGAGTAGAGGAAGGGACTAAGGGAGATAAGCTTGGCTGAAGGAAGGGTGAAAAGAGAAGAGGATTTGGGAGGGAGAGTTCAGGGAGTGGAAGAACATTAAAATAGTTCATTTCAGAGATAAAGGGAGGGAGCACGAGAGAGAAAAGAGACCGAGCAACAGAAGGCACAGCTGCAGCGTGTGTAGAGTCACTGGGGAGAACAGACAGACGGAGGTGCAGCGTTGATTTCGTCGACTAAAACTATGACGAAAAATGTTGACAATTTCATCAACAAAATAAAAACTAGACTAAAACGTTAGGGAGCGACTAGTGGAGAAGAGAGTCATTTGGTTGCTCTCAGGTGTTGCTTGCTGAAAATAGCAGATCTACAAGCTCACAACGCGTCGCAGCGCGGCGCGTTGTGAGCTTGTAGATCGGCTTTTTTCAACATGCAACCAAGTGTAAAATCAGTCATTACGATGCCATCAAGGCCTGCCAAAATACATTTTAGTTGACTAAATCAACTGTAGATTTAGTCGCCTAAAATCTTATGATGTTTAGTCGACTAAAATTAGACTAAAACTAAACCCTTTCCGGTGACTAAATTATGACTAAAACTAAAAGACATTTTATTCAAAAGACTATGACTAAAACTAAATCAAAATTTGCTGTCAAAAACAACACTGCGGAGGTGAGTGATGCCCGGCTTATACTTCTTCGCACAACGGTGTGTCGCATGCAGTAAAAATTAGCAGACCTACAAGCTCACAATGCATTCCATACGTGAGGCATCTTAAGCTTGTAGGTTGGCTATTTTCAACGTGCGACACCATCGTCCAACAGAGTATAAATCGGGCTTCAGAGGAAACTGCAGACGAATCCTGCTGGAATCTGACGCGTAGCCATGGAAACCTCCTCAATTGAAACAGGGATATGAAAGAATGGGGGGTATCTTTGCCTAATTTGATGATGCTGCAATACCACTCATCATGATGCCACTTTAAAACTTTTCTTCTCCGCTATATTGGCAAACGTACACTTCACAGCGGAATTTGGGGTGTCTGTTCATTCTGACAGAGCAAAAATGGCCCGGCACAGGATGATATTACAGAGCTGAAAGGATGAAATTGCAGAACTGCATCCTGAATCTATTAATATTTCATGAACAGACAGAGAATCGATGGTGAAAACCACAGTGGTGGAAAAGATGAAACCGGATCAGAGATTGACCCTAGAGCCACACAGCATTGAGGGGAAAATCTTTACAGTGTATGTATGCCTGTATGTTGTAAAAGAGTGTAGACCCCATCAACATGGGGCTACGCGGATCACAGTTAACCAGCTTTGCATTTGTGACTTGGAAAATTACTTCTAGCTAGTCTAGGTCAGGAACCTTAGGTGCTGGCAACACAAGTATGGATTTGAACGCTTTTAATCCCAAATGGTACTTCTACCATGCTATATTTGGTACGTTTTACTTTAGCATAATCTTCCTTGCCTAGCCAATAGCATAAACAGCAGCTCCGCTTTGAAAACGATTTTGCAGTTATTTTAACTAGTTTTGAGGCTTTAGATACAACCATACATCCAGTTTGTGTGTTTCACCTTTGTTCTCAGCCTTAAGCTCCTCATGGAGGAGATCATTCTGCCGGTTGCCCAGCACAAAGGCCAGGAATGAGAGGATGAGGGCGTCCAAGATGCCGATGATGGCCAGGATGTAGGCCCAGCGCACCGAACAGTTGCCCAGGGTGTACTTCCCTGTCTCCTCGCCGCACATGTCCCGAATAACCTCTGCGTCCCAGCCATCAGGGAAGATCATACAACCTAGTACCAGGCACACGGCTGGTGAGAGAGAGAGAGAGAGGGAGAGTTATGTAGTAATGGTCGGGCCATAGGTGGAACTCCATGATAGATAGATAGATCAGTGGTTCCCAAAGTGTTTTGTCTCAGGGCACCCCATGAATATTTTTTTAATCTGAGGCACCCCTACATTATAATTTTCACTCCCAGCACCTTATATTTATAGCATATCGTCGTTGTCGGGTGGAAACCTTGTATGTCCAAATCCGTTTGTTTTGTATTTATCATTTAAAAAATGTACTAAACTAGTGAACGCCTCGCATCGCGAGGCATTGTGTGCTTGTAGATCGGCTGTTTTCACTAGTTTTGTGCAACGGTCTTGTATGATGAAGCAGGGCTTTGCTTTACCAAAAGACGTACACATTTGAAACTTGGAGATACAAGGTTTCTGCCCGACAGTGATGATATTTTAGTGATTATGTTGCGATGAAAACGTTGAAATAATAGCCATTTCGGTTAAAACTGACTGAAAATAACTTTGTACTTCAAGTTTAAAGTGTCCAAAAGAATTCTAAATATCAAATTATCTCGCGTGCCCCGTCATCACCCACTTTGAAAACCCCTGAGATAGATAGATAGATAGATAGATAGATAGATAGATAGTATCATATTTAGTTTCAATGTAACAATATAAGCAAAATTAATTATAGCGAAAAGTAATTGCCAAAATGTTATTTAAACCAAACATCTATGTTTAATTAATTCTGTTATTACAATCAGATAAGCCAAAATATATTTGTTGCGACCGTAAGGTCGCAGTTTAGTATCAAAACCTCCACCGGCCGTCCGTCACGTCCGTCACGTCACACGTCACACGTCACACCTTTGCCCTGCTCATATCTGGGCTCGTTTGTGTATTGTATGACATCACGCCACATCATCGGCTGAGGACTGTGTGATGTCATCATATCTCCATATATGGAGACATAAGTTGCTCATGCCCAAATATGGGCTGGTGAGGTCAGACTTAGTGTGATGCGTAGGTTATCTCCATATATGGAGATTCAACTTCAATGAGTAACCATGGCAAATCACACCGTACACAAATGACCCTTATATAAGACCGGCATTATCTACCGACAGCTGCTATAAGCCAACCCTGGCGATAAGGTCTGAGTCGAAGAAATGCTTCTTTCCTGGCAAGAATTGCCCCTTTATACTGTAGGGCTCGTTTGTGTATTGTATGACATCACGCCACATCATCGGCTGAGGACTGTGTGATGTCATCATATCTCCATATATGGATACATAAGTTGCTCATGCCCAAATATGGGCTGGTGAGGTCAGACTTAGTGTGATGCGTAGGTTATCTCCATATATGGAGATTCAACTTCAATGAGTAACCATGGCAAACTGTCAACTGCCCGTATGTCTTGATAATTGGTAAAACAAACTTTTGGCCTATTTCTCCCGATTAGGGAGTCTTACTGGTTTAAGTAATATTTGTTCAACTATGTTGTTGTTGTTGTTGTATATTCTGTTTGTGCTCATGGTCTTGAGTCACATACAGTAAATACATAAAAAAGAAAAGAAAAATGAATATGACATTAAAAAATGCATATTCTATTCCCGCCGGGGACGCTGTGGGCTCTGGGGGCGTGTTCTCTCCTCCACATCCTCAGTACACATAACCTAGGTGGGGTGGGCATCTGGTGGCATCACAGTGAAGTCAGAGTGTGACGTCAGAGCGGTAAACCCAAGTAAGTGTACACGTCCAGACGGACAGAGTCAGCATGTGCCGTTTCACAAACTAAACAGTGCAATCATACAAAACAGTGCAATGGTATTGAGATTGTTGGTTTTGGTACGGGTGCAACAACACCACATAAGAGAGGAACAAGGTGGCCGGTAATCAGTGTTGTATTGGTGATTTAATGTTTGGGGGGACGCTAAATTAATGACGTCACACACACGTCGCACTACACCTACACTAACTGGACTTAGCAGACCATTGATATGCATCCAGGCTCGTTCCTATGTTAATGCCTGGTGTGACAATACAGCTTTTGTAAGTTGTTGAGTGAACTTAAGGGTTGTTTTAAACTCAATGCATGTGCGTGCGTGTGCTCCTATTCAAAAAGATTAGGAACGGAGTGTACCCGTGTGACACGACCAATACAACACTGCCCGTAATGAGACACTGAAACAGAACACAGGAAGGGAGAAATCAATGTGGGAAGATTGTTACACTATAGAACCAAGGACAGCCGAATGCCAGGGTGAGGAAAAAACATTGAGAGAATGACAAGACTTTTTTACTTTGTCGTGTAGAACACATGGTACAATAGATGGTTATGATGTGAAAAAGGGGGGTAGGGGGGTAGTAAGAGAGAACGTATTTTTCATCTGCTTCACATTACTGTACATTGTAAACCCTCTACAGAGCCATGCAAAGAGATGGGCATGGCATTGGCAATATTGATTGACTGATTCATTGATTGATTGAAAGGATAAACCCCTCACATGATTTTTTTAGATAGCATGCTATGTCTGATACCAGGTCACGGTTAGGGTTAAGATTAGGTTTAGGAATGGGCATAGTTGCAAAAATGAGAACTTCTGCCCAATCACAGTGGGATTGCCTAGAACTGATGTGAGATCCATAATAACGCATCCATTCCTCATTCACAATACAGCTTTTGAATCTGCGAGTCTGGTGGAAACGTCTATATCACTAACCTTAGAAAGGTAATTTGGGGTAACACCTTGTTTACAATCCTGTGGACCATATTCATGTGATGCTCTCTACTCCATATGAGCCACTTGAGGCTAATGAAATGAGCAGGCAGACCATCATCAAAATGGTTTTGAACAAGGACTGCTCTTTCAAAGCTTAAAAGACCCAAAGTGAAGCATATCGACTCTGTTTTACCATGATAGACACGATTCATTTTCTGATAACCAGATGCTGTTGGACTGCTGCACTAAGTAATGAGAGACTAGGATAGTTGATTCATCAGCCAAAAGGAACAGGTTACAATTAAAGTTCATGCCACTCAGAATTTCAATTTGTGTGAACAAAGTAGGAGTATCTTTCTCAAGTCAAGTTTTCATTTATACAGCTCTATAGGCCTAACTAACTTTTGTTATTGTAAAGCATTTAATAAAACTGACATTTAAATTCCTCAACTAAGTTAATGGTGTGATGCTTTGAAAATATAGTATCTTGTATAGTATATAGTATAATAGTATATATAGTATCTTGACAACTGTGTGTAGTTTCAGAGAGAGAGAGAGAGAGAGAGAGAGAGAGAGAGAGAATAAGCAAGTCATCCTTTTCCGTCTCACCATCTTGGGTGAGCAAGGAGAGATTATGTTTACAACGTACAATTTAGCAGATGCTCTTATCCTGAGTGCCAAAGTGCAAGCTTGAGAGAGGTAGAGATGATGTTTTCACTGGAACCAGTCCTGCATGAAGGTCCAGAACATACACAGACACACACTGAGGGAAGGATGAATGGCTCAGGAGAACACGAAAGTAACTGAAGACAAAATAACTGAGAGTAATTACACACACAGGCATGCACACACATTTGCAGTAATGTGTGTGATTGGCTGTCCTCGTGGGTGTTTTTGACAGGATTTTTCGTCGGTTCATCACAATTTGAAACTTTCTCATACTCAGCACAATGCTGCTCGTGCTCCAAAACATGCAAGCAAGCATGTGGTGTATGCATACGGTGTGCGCACGGTGACATTTGCCCAAAAGTGGCATTTGGCATGTGCCACATTTTGGCAAGTGCCACATTTTGGCATGTGCCACATTTTGGCATGTGCTACATGTGCGTTCCGTCCCAGAACGGCACATGCTGTAGCATGCCGCAGCGAAACGGTGCATGCCGTGGCACATGCCGTGGCACATGCCAAATGCCACTTTTGTTTTTTTTGGCTCGGGGCACCCCTATAGATATTTTTTTCATCCGAGGCACTCCTACATTATTATATTCATAATTTTCACTCCCAGCACCTTACATTTATAGCATATTTTAGTGATTATGTTGCGAGGAAAACAACATAATAGCCATTTTGGTTGGAAAATAACATTGTACTTCAAGTTTAAAATGATACTAAATATATTTTTAAGTGTCCAAATAAATTCAAAATATTATCAAATTATCTCGTGGCACCCCTGGACTGCCGTCACGGCACCCCAGGGTGCCCCGTCACCCACTTTGAAAACCCCTGCCCAAGAGGGGGGTCATTACACACTGTTACACTGTTACATTAGTACTCTATTATTATTATTATTTTCATAATTTTTATCCCACGATTTTGTAACCCATTTTTTCACCCAGTGCCAATTGCCTATTGCCTGGCGTTGCCAGCCTCTATCACACACTTCGTTTTGGGAAGTGAGTCTGGGATTTCAGGAAGAGTTTTCATTTCTGGTGTTTGCCCCAAACCACTTGCCCCAAGCCAACATAAACCACGTGCCCCAAGCATACAACCCTGATTGGCCAACCCTTGAAGCTGGTTGAGGAAATAGAATCTCAATGGATCGGTGCCAGACCGTACTACAACACCACTACCACCAGGGGGTGTTGTTGTGTTCAGTCTGGTTTATTAACCAGGCAAAATTGCGGTTAGGAGCGACCGGGACAGCCGGGGCCAGCGGTTCTCAAACTATGTGTCCCGACCCAACTTGGGTTCGCAGAAGGTGCCATGGGCTCGCACATTGCCGACCATACTACTGTGTATAACGTGTATTTGCCCTTCAACTATAACATATATATTGTTTTTTATGAGACAAGCATTGTAATTAGGCTATGCTCCCAAATCCATTTTATTACCTTCTGTTCGCATATTCAATGAGTCCCGCAGTGCAACACCAAACAAAACAAGAAAAAAGAAACTGCGTTTGAAATTGCCTACTTTCCAGTATGATTTCAGTTACTTTACATTCCGTCCGTCTTTCAGGAGATTCTCTAGTCTCTCCATCCCCGCACTCTTCTGGAATGGTGCAGATTGTGGGCAACTCCAATATTTGTATTTACATTATAATAAATATTGGCGTTGTGGATTCTGTGTTTCTCGAACATTTCAAGGTCTCCCCCTTCAACTCTTTACAGTGTAGGCCTACAAAATACTATTGCAATGTGCATCAAATGACAGCTCCGTCGCGCGCTGGTCATCAACTGCTTTTTTTTCCTTTTCTTTTTTTGCGCAGCCTCTCTACAAGGCACGCATGGTGCTTTCATCAGTGCTGCCAATTAAATATTATAAAACGGCGAAATTAAACAAATATATTCGCTATAAGAGTCTCTCTCTCTCTCTCTCTCTCTCTCTCTCTCTCTCTCTCTCTCTCTCTCTCTCTCTCTCCCTCTCTCTCTGTCTGTGACATATTTGTATAGCTATAATGCAGTATTGATACTTTTACTTAAGTAAAGAATGGGAGTACTTTTTCCATCACTGCTCAAATTATGTCCCAGGTGATTCCCAGCTTTAATGATGGAGATGGTAACCAAATGGACCCTATTAATCTTCTTGAGGGCGTAAAATGAAACCGCCGTATGGCTACATTTGGTTTCATAATTCATAATCATGCGTGTTGAAATATTAGCGCTCACGACATTTTGATCTTGTGTTGTATGTCTTCCATTTCCGACAAGCAAGCAAGCGAGACATCTGGCTCTGCATGACTCCTAGATATTAAGTTAACTATAAAAATAAGAACAGATATTGCATCTGTGATAAAAGTTTAAAGTGGAAAGGATCCCAGCGCGCGTCTCGCTCCTCTGGTAGCCGGTGTAAATTGTATAGCCTACCTTTTACGCATAGTTAAGAAGGGCATAATAATGCAGTCGTCCAGTATGATTTCATTCACTATACATATTTTAAAAGATTACAGTCTCCATCACTGCCACTCTTCTGGAATGTTGCGGTTTGTACGCAAACTTTCGCAGTGTGCAATGAGAGTGTCGCATCTCCAATATCATTGATTGAAAGAAGAAAAAAAATCCCAAGGAATGTATGTCTCTCTGACTTAGAGTATGATGACATTATATGAATAATAATGTGGCATATAGCATCAACCAGCATTTTAACGGCAACCAGCCAGACATTAAACAGACATGAGCTTAATCAGCTAATAGCAATTATGAATGTCCAAACCTCGCCGTTGTGTGCGTGCAGTCGCAGAAAAAAAAAAGTTTAACCCTCTCGCTTTTTTTTTACTGTCCCACCACCTCATCCAAGCATATAGAATAGGGACAGGCCTAGGTTCCTCAATATCATTTAGCTGGGGACCCCCTGGAACTCCCCAAGGACTGGCGGTCCTCTTTGAGGACCAATGAACAAACTGACAGCACGAGAGACGCAATGACGTGCCCGCAGCCCGCGCGTAAAAGTAAAAAAAAAATAAAGGAATGCAATGGAATGTCTCTTGAGTATTACATTATATGAATAATGTGGCATAGTAGCATCAACCACCATTTTAACCAGCAACCAGCCAGACATTACACAGACATGAGCATAGGCTATGTCTATATAGCAAGATAGAGCAGAAGAGAACTTCAACTCCGCCAAATGACTGCGCAGAAGAAAAAAAAAAGGAAAAAAAAGAACGCTATAGGCTATAACGTTTTTGAACAAGTGATTACAACATTTTAGGGAGAAAGTAGGCTAAAGTAAAAAGTAAGTAGGTAATAATAATAATAAAAGTGTAGGCTATTCTATTGTGAGGTGTACACTCTGCGCAGCCTAAAAAAAAGGGAAGAGCTGGCTTCATATAATCTGAAGCAATCCCGTGGGCTCATTCAGACGACATTAATTGTAAAGGATTCCTACCCGATGACCCGACAATATCAAGCTTTTTTGATATTATCGTGAGCGCTCCCGACGAGTCCCGATGTCATAAAAAACTAATTAACATAATCCGTTCGTGTCGGGGTACCGTTCAGAGTGAAGACCGATTCCGGGGCCGACCGAACGATTTTCCCGGGGATCATCCCGACAATCGGCCCCGGGGGAATCGGCCCCGGGATCGGCCCAGTGTGCACGGGGCTTAAGCTATGTAATCCTGGGCTCTGCTCTCCCTCTGCCTGCGCCTGGGGAGACAACAGACTGGCCTCATGCTTCCTTCTATGCATGAGGAGTCCAAGTTGTTTCTTTTCACCTGACAGGGGGGATTTCCCCGGTATGGACGTAGCGCGTGGAAGGAACACGTTATTCCAACCAGTTCCTTTCCCCTCCATCAGGCGCCCCGGCTGGCCAAGGGGAGGCATTATTGAGACCAGGATTACTGCATGTTTTTGGGAGGGTATCTACCCTAGGAGACACGGGGAGAACATGCAAACTCCACACAGAAAGGCCCTTTCGCCAACCCCACCTAGGGTGTGGGCGCTATATAACACTATTAGACCTATTACACTACGACACTATTACACCTACAGTATTACACCTATATATTACACTATAACACTATTACACTATTACACTACTGTTACTGTTACAGTAACGCAGAATTCATACCCATTCTGTTATGCAATACCTTATTGTACCCGTTGTCAGAGTACTTGCTGCACTACCCATTATCATAGTACTTGGATGCCAGTCTATGACGTCAGTCAGTACTATGATGTCATATTGATGACATCAGGGATTTTCATCGTGGGCAAAAAAGGGACACAGATACAGGCTAATGTGGTTCATGTATGTTTTACAGTATAATAATTTATATACACAAAGTAACTAAAGTTTTCAAATAATTGTAATAGAGTAAAAATACAATATTTGCCTCTGAGATGTAGTGGAGTGGAAGTAAAACTATTGAAAATTGGAAATACTCAACAAATACCTCAGAACTGTACTTACTGTAAGTATAGTACTTAAGTACATTTACTTAGTTACTTTACACCACTGCGTGCGTGCCTGCGTGCGTGCGTGCGTGCGTGCGTGCGTGTGTGTGTTTTTGTGTTTGTGCATGCATGTGCGTGCGTGCGTGCGTGTGCTTGTGCATGCATGTGCGTGCGTGCATGTGCGTGCGTGCGTGTGCACGCGTGTTTGGCTGGCTGAGGTCTCCATGGGTCCTGAGAGGTCCCTTTGTGTCCACTAGAGATGCCAGCCGAGGCGCTGGCTTGCCCAGACAGATGGGACGCCACATGGCTTCTGTTAGTGAAGCATCTCTTCTGAAGGCTCAACGCTGTGTATTTCAGAACAAAGTTAAACTCACTGCACCCTCCTCTTATGCATTTTTAAAAAGCATGTGTGTGTGCGTGTGTTTGGTGTGTGTGTGTGTGTGTGTGTGTGTGTGTGTGTGTGTGTGTGTGTGTGTGTGTGTGTGTGTGTGGGCAATGATCAATATCATGTGCAGATACTGAGGAACGACATTTTCACTTCTTCCATTTTCAAGCTGTTTATTTATTTTTCCAAAGTCTGATTAAATATGTCCGGAGTTTGGCCAGCTACGTGGCCAGCGACGTATCGCCGGGTCGCTACAGGGAGGGACGGAAGGGATGGTACAGTCCACAGTACGTTTTTACAGGGTTATGCTTCACTTGGTAAAACGACCACAACGTTTAATGTTAATGTTTTGTACTTTTTAAAATGTTTAACTGAAGTTTTATGATGGAAGTTTATGGGGCTCGGAGTACTTGGATGCCAGTATGGCGTCATGTGTTCAGAATTCATACCCATTCTGTTATGCAATACCTTATTGTACCCGTTGTCAGAGTACTTGGATGCCAGTCTATGACGCCAGTCAGTACTATGATGTCATATTGATGACATCAGGGATTTTCATAGTGGGCAAAAAAGGGATATACAGATATACTGTACAGACAGAGAGATTTGTGAAGTTTTCTTTTGGACAACCGCTGATATGACCAACCTCCTACTCGGCACTGCTCCCTCGGGTCCTCAGCGATACACATGGGTTCTACAGGGTTTCAAAAGGGGCTATTATACTGACCATGAACTGACATGATACTGACATGATATTGACCATGATACTGACATGATACTGACCATAATACTGACATGATATTGACCATGATACTGATATGATACTGACCATAATACTGACATGATATTGACCATGATACTGACCATGATACTGACATGATACTAACATGATATTGACCGTGATACTAATATGATACTGACCATAATACTGACATGATACTGACCATGATACTGACATGATACTGACCATGATACTGACATGATACTGACCATGATACTGACATGATACTGACCATGATACTGACATGATATTGACCATAATACCTGACATGATACTGACCATGATAATGACCATGATACTGACATGATACTGACCGTGATACTAATATGATACTGACCATGATACTGACCATGATACTGACATGATACTGACCATGATACTGACATATTACTGACCATGATACTGACCATGATACTGACATGATACGACCATGATACTGACATGATACTGACCATGATACTGACATGATACTGACCATGATACTAACCATGATACTGACATATTACTGATCATGATACTGACATGATACTGACCACTGATAGTGACCATGATACTGACACGCTACTGACACGCTACTGACTATGATACTTACCATGATACTGACATGTTACTAGCCATGATACTGTCTGGATCCCTTATTGCAGGGCAGTAAGGGACCTGGATATTGAATAGGGGGCACTGGCCCAAAAAAGGTTGAGAAACACTGTTTAAAATACATCTGTCACTGTTATTGCTCTCTATGATAAAGACATTAGGATGAGCACTCTAAGATTGCTGGGGGTTGGGGGTTGGGGGTTGGGGGCTCTTTTGTACTTTTGAAATGAAATAAAGCCTTAGTTGCCGTTTATTTGACTCAGGAACAATTACTAAAGAATAAATGTTGAGTTGAGGTATCTTAATGGAATCTCCAGTGGCGGTGATAAAGCTGGGAGCCGGGAGGCGCTCTCAGAGAATTGGTTGTGACGTTTGCCGGAATTGAGTCTATGTTTTAGTTGTGATTTGAAAATGAACGTGACTCCATATTAAAGTTCACCCCCCCCCAAATGATGGAGATTTTTTGTTTTTGTGGTGGGTCTACCGCTTTTTTTTATTTTAAAGACTATTAATGGGATCAACTTTGACCAAAAAAAATGCACAGACCTGGTTGGTTGTTTAAGTTGGACAAAATGTGGCCATATTCTTCCAAATATGGAGATAACTGACGTCTGACACCATAGATGTTTGATGTCATAGCCCATATGAGACTGACACAATATGTCCATTTATGAGAACGATACCTCTGAGGGTCCAGATGAAACATGTCACTCAAATGAGAAACAAATGGTTTGAGAAGGCGGAGGAGGTGGAAGAGAAGAAGAAGAAGAAGAAAACAATACAACTTCTGAAAACAGGACACATTGATAACAAAAGGATTTTCTAATGGCCACTCTCTTAGTCTTCCTGAATCCTGACATTTAATTTGTCATATTTGCCATAGCATCCTGTCAAGATGTGAAATAGTGAGCTGAGATATAGATTTCCTCACCCTTTGGCAGCTTTGTGGAAAAAAGAGGGTTGAGGTCAGGCTTTCCAGAGGTGTTAATTAGCACTTGGTTGGACAGCTGCAACGGACAAGAGAGCTGGGGCAGAGAAGAGCGGATGACTCAACTTATTATTATATTAACCCAAGGCTAATGCCAGGCACATTCACATGTACGCTACACTGCTAATGCACACAGCCAGTGGTAATAATGTGTTTATTTATGGTACTTGTGCACACAAATATGCACACATACACACCATACGCCAGGTTTAATTCTCATGTAGTGAGATAATGGATGACCTCTCTTCACCGACTCCTTGTAAAATCCCAGCATCAATCATGTACAAATACGTGCCATGCCCTGCAATAGTCTCAGAAAGTAATTAAGCCTACTTTAACTTCATGTGCACATTATTAACCATATCTAGTATAAAGTTACACATACAGTACAGATCTAAAGAAAGTTAATGAACTGATCACCAAGTATGGATTTTTTTTACACCAGGCACGTGCACACATAGACATGAAAGGGGGCTTGAGCCCCTGCCCTTTTATCCGTCTGTAAAAAAGTGCCCTCTCCAGACCATGAATGTAGTTTTTACTATGGTGAAAGAAATACAAATGCCCTCTTTCCATGCCATACCTGAAGATAGCATTCAAGAGAATTGCCTTGTCCAAACTCTCCTGAACTTAAATGCATCATCTTAAGTTGAAAGAATTGCCCCTCACTGTGTAGAAGATCCATGCCTTTACGCCACATATTCAGTATTGACTTGATTAAGCTTACAGTAGATTAAGCTTACAGTATAGTTCAGTGTGGTTACTGTGGTATCAAGCACAGAAAATAGCCGACCTCCAAGCTCACAACGACGCGATACATTTTATTGTTGTGAGCTTGGAGGTCTGCTTGGAGGTCTGCTATTTCCGATATTTTCACCAAAAAGCCCTTTTAGAAATTTCAGCCCCTGCCTCTCTAACATTCTCTGCACGTCCCTGCGCTACACCCTCCTGAAGGTGGCAGTGGTGGCCAAATCACTGCCCACCTCTGGCCAAGGCTAAACTCCTCTCTGCTGCTCCATAATCAGCAAGAGGCTCCTCTGGGGAGGTAAGGTCTTGAGGTGACACAGGTGCTTAGAGATCTCCAGTACTGTGGGGTTATTCCTGCCTGGAGCTCTCCTTCGTCTCACCAGCTGCTATAACTATGCGATGCACCTGTGACCCCTCTTTTCCTGGCTTGATGTATTTTGGCCTTTTGTGTTTGTGTGTCTTTTCGCAATGACAATTTACTTCCAATGCCTCCCCAGTTGATGTTGTTTGGGTGAGCCACACGTATGCATGAGGATGATGGTCATTTCATGATGTCTGTTCAACAGAGTGCAAAAAAAAGTGCATTTGCATATGTGCGCGCGCGTGTGTGTATTAAACATTTACTGCCATTTTGAAAGGGCTCCCATCAGGGCTCCCCGCCAGAAGCCTCCATAGACTTCCATGTAATGTATAGTGCACGGATCATGCACGCCCATGCACAGATGATGCACCATGTTTGTGCACGTTTTTCACAGCTTTCAAACTAAATAATCCGATTGGAAATCCGTTCAGGCATTCTTGAGATAATATCCATTATGTTTTACATGTTATGTAAACAAAAATGGCCGCCCTGTTTGAAAGATGGGGTTGTATGGGGGTTGAACATGCAAAATCGCGATTGAAATCATGCTTACTAGATTTGATGGGGTCCAAAATAATTTTTCAAAAAAAAAAATTCAAAAAAAAGTTTTTTTCTTTTTTTTCAAACTCGTCATACTAGTCATAGGCAGAGTGGACACATCCATATAACTCGTCAAACTAGTCATAGGCAGTAAATGAGTTAATTAGCACACATGTAGTCCTGTGGCTGTCACAATTATTACATAATCATTATTTTGCATAATCGTTTCAATGTTGAAATTCTTTCCTACATGTTCAAACGACCTATTAGCTTGTATAGATCAGCTATTTCAGCTAATTAAGAAAAAAGTTTAAAGTATTGATTTATTAAATATGGGCTATTTTGGCCCTAGTACATTCTTTATTTTGATTATTGGTACCAGTCATTTCTTTGTATAGGCCTATATTTTTTAAATATTTCCCATTGTTCAGTTCCAAACACACCATTAAATTGTTAATCACAATTAAGTATGTACGCATGTGTGCTTGTGTGTATGTGCATGTTAATTTGCACACGTGAGTGGCTCTTCAAATTAGTGTGACTGTCACACATGTACAATGATGGGTGGAGGCAGCCAATTATTCTGGAGCAGCGCTCTCTCACATCTATGAGCACAGCATGACATCAAGATGAATGAGTATGTACGCACACACACACACACACACACACACTCACACACAAATGCACGCACGCACGCACGCACGCACGCACGAACGCACGCACACTACCACACACATGCACACTCACACGCACAGTACACTAAAGCGCACACATAACAATACTCTATTCAAAGGCATAATGTACTGTTAGTATGTGTACGCAATGCATTTGCACAAACACACACACGCACACGCACACGCACACGCACACACACACACACACACACACACACACACACACACAATCTGAGTTCCATATATAACCTTTTAATGAATACTCCCAGTTCCACAAGCATTATATCATATGAGTCACAATCTTTCCGGCAATCTTTGTGGGATGGAGGGATGGGAAAAGAAAGGCGAGCTGGAAGGAGAGGGAGGAAGCGGGTGAAAATAATATGATCAACCAGCGAGAGAGAGAGAGAGAGAGAGAGAGAGAGAGTGAGAGAGGGGAAGTGAAGGATGACTCAAAGTGAGAGGAGGCCTGTCACAAGTATTACATAATAGACTCGTCGCAATTAATTTGAGATAATTGCAATTATTTTTGCACAATCATGGTAATTGTTTCCATGTTGAAAGGTTTTCATACGTTTTACCTTACCAAAAAAAAGTGTGAAAAAGCAGATCTACAGGCTGCAAGCTTGTACATCAGCTAATTCTTCTATTTAAAAAAGAATTAAGTATAACGATACAAAATATGTAAATAATTTCATTATTATTTAAGTTACCAGTCATATCTTTCCTGAGCAAGTTGTGTTTATACGAAGCCTAAAACCCAAACTGAAATAATAAAAAGTATCCATAAGTTCCAAATGCCCAAACCACTATGAAATCATTCTTCGCAAATTATTTGCATGGCAATTATTCGTCAAGTAACATTTTCTGAATGTGACAGCCAAGAGAGAGCCATGGAAGAGAAATGCTGAGCAGGACACGGACGGAGAGAGAGCAAATGAGGCAGAGTTGGAGAAGAAAGGACGATATCCATGAAAAATGAGCCGACAGAACTTGAGGGGGTTGCACAGTACAAATCATGAGTGTCTCTTTCACTTTGAGAATGTAAAGACAGACAGATTTACACTCTCAGAGTTCAATTAGGACTAACAATTTTAGCGTGTAGAAGATGGTGACAGTGATAGAGAGCAGTGGTGGACAAAGTACTCTACACCAGTACACTGCTTAAGTAAAAGTATAGATACTCGTGGTCCAATATTACTCAACTACAGGTGAACGTCGCCCAGTCGTATTTGTATTTGATTTAATTACTTGGAATGCTTGAGTATTCAAAAGTACAAATTACAAAGATTTACTTTGATGTACTGGAATGTTCTAATCTTCTTCAAAAATGTGCTTAAGAAATGTTTAAAATGGAAGAAATTGCAGATCTACAAGCTTACTAAGCCTGGGTTTTCCGAGGCCACAAGCGTACTAAAAGTAAATGTATTTTGTTACAGTCCACCACTGAGGTGGTGACAGTGATAGAGGGAGGAGGAGAGAGGGAGGTGGATGAGTGAGGACAGGGCTTGAGGAGAATGAGACAACTTTAATCATGGTATAGAGCAGGGGTCTTCAACGTTTTCAGGCCAAGGACCCCTTAGTTGAGATGAAGCAAGGACCCCCCCCACCCCCCACATTTTTCCATACAGTTTCATTGTTTGACAGCAAAATCATCAGTGTATTTTTGATTCATGTCAATTTGTGTTTTCAGATATTTAACCACTTGAGCCGTCCGTCATTACCTAATAAACTTGACCTTTTACTCTGTACTTGTGTCTGCTCTTTTTCCCCTCTACACCAATACAAACCTCTTGGCCGAAAATAGCCGATCTACAAGCTCACAACGCCTCACAGCGCGAGGCGTTGGTCTATCAATAAACACACTTGTTTTATTGATACTATCAATAAACACACTTGTTTTATTGATAAATGCATGTAATCTCTGTGTTCATGTCAAGGTGCAGGTTTTATTCATATATGTGTTCAAATACAATGTCCATGTATTTGCCAGAGAATCACTGTGTTTACTTATTTATATCCATACTAATACATTTTCCCTTAAAAAACCTGCACTATCCACACGTTTCACACAGATATTTTTGCTAAATAGTTACTGTATCGATTTCAAATCATTGAATCGTATCATATCGTATCGCCATGAATTAACCGATATCGTCCATGTATCGTAATATGTATTGTAACACTGTAAAATGTATCGCTACACCCCTAGTACACACTCAATCACTCACTCAATCACTCACATATCAACATCCCTCAGCCCCTCAAACATATCGACATCAGGTCGTAGATCTGCTATTTTTGGAAAATCGTGAAAAAAGTCGTTTTTTTTAAAAACGTATGTTTCTATGTCAGTGGTGCTTTGTGTGAAGGACCCCCAAAATGTATTTGGCCACGGACCCCCATCTCAAAATATTTAGTTCCAGGGTTCCCCCAGAAGCAAAACTTGAGTTACAAATGTTCGCTTAAAATATACATACATTCAAAGATTTGCACACATTTTCACAACTTTTCAAAAATAGCAGATCTACAAGCTCGCAGCGCGGCACTCGATGCCGCACCGTGAGCTTGTAGATCTGCTATTTTTCAATGGCTAAATTATAAAATAATTAAGGCACCTCCACCTTGGGCCCTAGCAACTCAGTCCCACTTTCCCCTCCCTTGTGACGCCCCTGAGTGCAGGGCAGGGTCGACAGCAATACTGTCGCAAATATCTCAGGTCACTCATGAATCCTATAGTCTCTACTGGGAACAACATTTGGCGAAAACAGACAAACTACAAGCTCACAACGTGTCGCAATGCGATGAGTAAGCTAAAGCCTCGAACAGAGTCGGGTCTGCGCACATATCATGATGATACTTAAAGAGGAAATTAGACATTTTATTGTCATGGAACATTCCGTGCCAACATTGAGGATCCTTCTCTTAGGGACAGCATCTCTTACAGCTTTTTCCTTGCTCCCTTCCCCTCCCTCCATCTCTCCCAGTGTAAGACACATCTTTCTTGTTTTCCCAGGGAAACATTAAGTTGTCCCTGGGAAATGGGAATATCCTCTCCCTCTGACGTTGCTTGTGACAGAAGACACTGTTAACTAGGCACATTTTCCCTCAGAGACTCCGCTTTAGAGAAGCTCACACTCAGGAAAAGCATTTCACACACACACACACACACACACACACACACACACACACACACACACACACACACACACACACACACACACACACACACACACACACACACACACACACACACACACACACACACACACACACACACACACACACACACACACACACACACACACACGCCGGCAGGGGACTGGAGTTATTTGTGTCTAATTAGCCTACATAGAATGCAGAGAATATCAGTCTTACAGGATCTCCCTTGTTTTCTATTTTCTCTTGCCACATATTCTGCTTCTGGCCACAAACTTCTAAGCAGAAGTTGGCCTACAGTAGTTAGCATTGATTTGTTGCTGTTGAAGTTCGATTCATTCCAAAGTCCAGAGTATGTATTTAACCGTGAGAGTGTAAAAATAGACCCTTACAGGTGTTGCAGTGGATTCTGCAGTGTGTCTGAAGGCGACCTTGGAATGGTAATTAAAAAGTGTGCCAACAATGAGAGCGATCTGTCCAGTTCCCCAGTGTGGATTCTCAGTGCACTGAGGCACGCTTAGTGCGTTTAGTTGTTTCTTTACCTTATTAACCAATGGATGGCCGTGCACTTGATGAGACTGAAATATTGAACATACTGTATTGAGAGTCAGGTGGTGAGTAAACAAAAGACATTTTATATTTTCTGCAAGGCTATTTCTTGATCTTTGAAGAGGGAAGATCTACTGTACCTTACCAGAGAAGAGTGCATTGGGTTTACAGATTGTTAGCCTGGGATCCAGACTGCTTCGCTACGTTCGGCGAATAGTTTTTTCTCACTCGCTGATCGCAGCTTCTGATTGGTCTGTGGGGGGGACCAGTGTTATCCAATGTAAACTCAAGTCACTTACTCACTTCCTGACTTCCCTTCGTAATTGAAATACGAGTCAAATAGGCCCCTGGCCAGACTGAGTAACGAGTGAGACAAACAAAATTCGCCAAACGTAGCTAAGCAGTCTGGATCCCAGGCTTACAGATTGTAGCTCTGTGACATATTGTCAGCTTGTAGATCAGCTATTTTTGGTGTGTGACACACCATCACACAGAAAATGTCATATTTCACAAGTAAAACGCCCTAATGGCGATTAGCAACCGTCAGGTCGACAGAACTTCCATAATATAAATGGTAAGACGGAATTCATATGGCTTCGTCTGGCAAAGCTGGTCAATGAATACAAAGCCTATTATAGCCGGGGATCCAGTCCCTAAAAATGGGAGAGGACCTGTGATTTTCTGCCGCACTTTTTATTTCTGTTTTATCTATTAGTTTGGTCATTAAGGTCCACAGAATGAGAGGCCTGCTCTGCCGGAAACATCGCGAAAAAAAGTTATGGCCATTTGTATATTCACTGTCCCATTGAATCCACTACACAGGAAAGGAAATATATTATAAAAAAGAAAAAATCTGCTTTAAGTAGCATGTGAGGGGTCAAACTGGAGGGTTTTCATGATTCTGAATCCATTGCAAGCATTTGTTTTGCACAAAAAACATTCCTTGGGGTAGAAAACGGACCAACAAAAGTGTGAAAGGAGTCATCACTACTTAAAGCAGATTTCTTCTTTTTTTATATGTATTTCTTTTCCTGTGTAGTGGATTCAATGGGACAGTGAATATACAAATGGCCATAACTTTTTTTCGCGATGTTTCCGGCAGAGCAGGCCTCTTATTCTGTGGACCTTAATGACCAAACTAATAGATAAAACAGAAATAAAAAGTGCGGCAGAACATCACAGGTTCAACCTTATTCCTTGAGCTTTTGGGCAAGTGGATCCCGACTAATTAGGTAATTTTGGTAGGAGATTTTATGATGTCAGAATTCTGGAGATATTATAATATGGTGGGGAACTGCGCTCCGAGGGGGAGCACCTTTCTAGCATTAGAGGTTCAGCTAGCAATAGATGTATCCAGATGACTGGTAGGCGGAGACAGGCGGAGATATCCCATCATTTGTCTGTACGAGACTAGGCCTAAAGGGCTCACAACAACAAGCTCTGGTCTATAGTGCATACACTCCTCCACCGGGTCATTAACTGGTGCTGCTGCGCCCGCTGCGTTCAGAGTGATCTTGTTACCTTGCTCCATCCCTCTGTAAATCATCATAACCGCTTATAGATTTTTAATTACATTCCAGTCCTCTACTAGGAGGGTGGGAGACAGCATTACCATGTCTATTGCAGGGGTGGCGAGGCTTTCCCCATCAACCCAACGCACAGAGAAGATAATTAGGCTGCAGGCACTCAATGACAAATTGACAATCATGGTCTAATGTACAGGTATTGATTTCCCAGCTTGTTAGACGTGCATCATGCAAGTGTGAGTGGATGAGCCCTGGGCAGTGGATGCCTTTAATGTGCAGCATTTCTCTTTAACAGATGTTTTGTCTTGTTTTGTTTTTAATTGATCAAACAGACACACATGAGGTGTTAGTTTGTACCTAAATGGAGAGTGGAGACAGACTTCCAATATACATCTTGTTGATGGAAGCTATAACCGCCTTTACTCCAGTTACTATCATGCGTCTAGGCTGATCAGGTTGCATTTAATTAGAGCGACATAGTACTTGAAATCACAGTGTAAATGCATCCAAGAGGCGGTAATGCTGCAACAGTCTAAATAATCTCCTTTGGCCATGTTAACAACATAGTGTAAATGCAATATGCCTCCAGTCCACATAACATGTAAATAAAAATAGATGTTTGTGTGTGCAGGAGTAGAAGCGATGTGTGCAAATGTCAACATTACATCAACATGATGATGTTTCTGAGGTCTATAGTAAAATGCAGTGTTAATTTAACACTTATTTAAAAATGGACCCTCAACACTGCAGTACTGTATGTAGTTAATCATTGATAAAGAGACGTAGTACAATTTTACTGAGTACCCCAGGGCTTCAATCAACCTGAATTGATAAATTGAATACATTATTACTTGCGCCAGCAGAGTGCACAAGTACTGTGTTCAGTGATTTTGTATGTGGCGTATCTGTTTGCGTAAATGTTTGTGTTTCCGCCAGTAGCCAATCAGGGACCAGCATTCTTGATGACGTCACCATCAACAGCCAATGAGGGACCAGCATTCATGAAAAAACATGTGTTTACGTCATCCAATGGGAAAACCCTTGAAAAAACACAGGTCAAGAGTCACCATCAACAAGTGCAACCTGATATAAATGACGGCGCGCTCTGCTGGCACACAAGTAGGCCATACACGGCCACGAGTGCACAAGGTGCAGGTTGGCACCTCGACAACTGTCTAGTTAACAGTTTGCAAACAGAAAAGCACAGGGAAGTACAGTTAGATACACTGTCTGCTAAGAGGATTAAAGCCAAAAAGCACAATGGTGTAAAGGCTTCCACCGCGGACCTGACTATGTTACGGGCTTTAGCGACAATGTGGCAATAACACGGTTACATTTTTATAAATAACTAATATATAAACACAAGCGAGTATATAGTTGGCGTGAAGACATCAGCCATTATTCAAGCAAGTTTATTAAATTGAAATACACACATAGAGAAATGGGTCCATCTCTCTGTTTCCCTCTCTGGTTCTATCTGCCTCCATAGTGTAGATGCTGGCACAGTCTTGGGGCCCTAGTGCAGAGCAGCTGTCCCTGTCATCTCCAGCAGTGTGAGCGTCTGTTCGGTCAGCCTGCAGTCTGCTGGCACAGACAGGACAGAGCTCCATCACAAGGCCCAATGGCCAGGAGAGGCCCCACTGCGGAGCTGCACCACAGAGCTGATTAAACTATCATCTCCACCCGGCCCGAGAGCATTAGGCCCACATCCAATCCCATTAGGCTAACTTCCCCTTTCACACAGACACACACACACACACACACACGCCCACATGCATGTACGTACGTACACACACGCACGCACGCACACACACACACGCGCGCGTGCGCACACACCGATGTACATATACATTCATAGCCAATCACAGTGTGTCCTGCGAAGCTTGGCCAATGGGACCCTGGGCATACAACAAACTTTGAGCCAAGATGTAGGCCATATCTAGGCCAGATGTAGGCCACGCTTCAGAGCCTAGACATTATTTAGGGAACAGAGATTTTTGGGGGACCTGGCAAAGCCAGATAGACATCTCTATCTAGTATAGAGTATCACACTCAGCTGTATGTCAGCATGCCATGAACACCAGCTGTAGATCATCTTGCCTTTCCGTGATTTATTTATCATTCATCATCTCAATAATTTCGAGGGAGGGTGAGATAATTTACTCTGGTCACCTCTCCTCCTGCTTAAGTAAAGAACGAGAGGTGTGAAGGAGTGAACCATCCTGGGTTGATCTGCCAGAGATGATGGAGTTTGAGAATATTGGTGACGGCTTAACCTCTGGAGTGGGGAGAGCTGAGGATTATGGGTAGGCAGAGTGGGCCTCCATGATGTGTAACCTCGGGCGGGATCCCCCTCTGATAGGAGATTAGCTCTGCATTAGCTAGGTCCCGGCAGGCAATAGAGCATCGCAGTGAGGTGTCGGAAGTCCATTTTCCATTCATTTTCACCATAGGGTTTTTCATTATCAGCCACAAAGTCGTAGCAATTCAATGTACACTTACCACTAGGCTGGTGGTTGTAAAATGGTTCTATATGCTCCTGTAGAACCCCCGAGTATGTATGCAATCACTCTAGTTTTAGTAAAAACACGTTTTAATCAAGATCGCACGGAGAAGAACTGCATTTCCCATACTGCTAAACATGTACATCCGGTGAAATCGACGTCTGTGATTGGTCTAGCTTCTTCTTCTTTCACATATCTTGCGGTTACCACGGAAGTAGCTACTGCCCCCTGTCTTCCCGGCGGATTATTGCACTTCAGAAGAACTCCGTGAGCGATCGTCTTTCTTTTACAAATATGATGCACTATGTTAAGGATGACGATAAGAGCGTCCACAGAGATGACAATCACTACATTTCAGGCCATATGCTGGCCTGGATAACTAAACTGAGCGTGATTTAAGGGCTATATTTCAGGAAACAACAACAACATTCGCAATGCATTCTGGGAGTGTAGTTTCCGCAATTTAAAAAATAATTATGTACACAGTCTTGTACCCTGCCCTTTTTTTCAGCTTTCTAATTAATCTTTGCATTCAAAAAAATGTGAATATTGACATGATCCCTCTCCAGCCGAGATGGCTTTGTCCAAGGCTTAAAAACGTTTAAATAAATACTTTATGAAATGTCTATGGAAGATATGAATGGGGAAAACGCTTCCGACACCAGAGTGAGGACGGGGTGGGGCTTCAACTGCGATGCTCTATACACACACATACGCACGCACGCACGCACGCACGCACGCGCACACACACACACACACTTTTTTTTTAAGGCGAAATAAGTTACAATGAGTTTCAAAAATGAAAATCATACTGCCTCTAAAGTAGCTGCAGCCCCTCTCCCCCCTTCCACTGCCTGCTATGCTGATGGCTGATGGAAAATGCTGTGGTCCTACGACAACCACCGAAGCATTTTAAATCCAAAGTTAATATAAAAGCAATGTCATTTTGGGGAAAATCATCTCAATAATCGTTGATTGAATCGCAAATTGCAATAAAATCAAGAATCGTGATATAAAATCGAATCGTCACCCTAGGAGTCGAAATCGAATCGGGAGGTAAGTGAGTCGTCCCACCCCTAGTAGACAATAGACATGGAACAAAAATCGTTACCTTAACCTTAACCACATGAACACTAGTAGCTGAAATTAGCTGAAAATAGCAGAGCAAGCTAGATCCGCTATTTTCAGTGAAGAGATTTGATGTGGATAGGGAAAAGAAGGGTGCTACAGTGCCCTGGGGGACCCTGGTCAACAGCGTTTAAGTGGTTAACCACACCTGCCTAATCTTAAATCTGCCAAATGGGTCTAAATGTAACTAATGAAATGAATTAAAACCACACCTAAACTTAACCTGCCAGTAGTCTAAACGTGAGTAAAATGTAATTAATTCCACAGCTAAACTTCCAGGAGTCCATGTGTGTGATAAAACGGACACCAACAATAATGAGGGTGATAGAAATGTTGGAGAAGTACAGACAGAGAAGAGGGGAGATAAAATATATGGAGTACTGTATACAAATGTAACCAAATGGAACATTCTCAGACCATTTTGTTACATTTGTCTACACTCTTAATTGCTTATGCTTTGTTGCCACCCTCGACTTTTGTCTCTGTGGCAGTATATGGGAGTGAGTTTATCGCACTGTCTCTCTGTGTATCAATGGATATGCAATCTCTCCCACACATGCAGACACAAAAGGCAGGCAGCAGAGCCATCGCCAGAGCTGACTCCACCTGAATCGTGACTGGTGAGAGGCACTTGTCGTCAGTACTGCGAGGAAAGGGCGGCACCCATTACATCGTTAGCTATAATGTTAGCTGTGTAAGATAGACTGACAGTTTTGTGTCTGAGAGTAAACAAATGTAACTAAATGTAAATAATATAAACTAGAAGTAAGGGCCGCAAAAGTCTAGAGTTCAGGCTTCACCGCCATGCGCGACCTTGTGTAGCGGTTTGGACTGTGAGACCATCCGCCAAGTCGTCTGCGTTTCGTTGTGAGAGGATCGGCCCCCGTGAAAAACGCGTTCTGGCACGAAACGGTTACGTTTCGCGCGTTTGTGACGGCCCCTAGGGGTCGAAGTGGAAATGCTTTTGGGTATTCGTTGAGTATGCCACCCCCGACCTGTGGTTGAAATTCAGTGTTGACTCGACCTATTGTTTGTGATTTATGGCTATTGTTTGCGAAACGGGCCCCTCCCGCTAACTTTGGAAGCGCGTTACGAACGAACGGTATGGACTATCGAAATATCCTTTGACTATGTTTATCGCATGGCTTCATAGATCATGTGTACCGGTTTTTAAGACATTTGACGAAAATATGTAGGAAAAGGAGCAAAAAGTGTGTTTTGGAGAAAATTCAAGATGGCGGAAAATCTATCCTTTTTTTTTTTTTTTTTTTTTTAATTTTAATTTTCCGACCTACGGTTCAACAGTTACAGGCCAAAACGTAAACTGGGCTGTTATAGCGCCACCATGAGGCCAATGAAGGTGAAAAAGTTGATGGTCAGCAAGGAATATGCGTTATTGATTTTTGTATTATGTTTTTTAGACAATTGAACAACTGCTGAACGTGGAGTTGCAGATGCACATACATACATACATACACACACACACACTACCCCATTCTGATTAGGTTGTGAGGATATATGTACACACACACACACACACACACACACACACACACACACACACACACACACACACACACACACACACACACACACACACACACACACACACACACACACACACACACACACACACACACACACACACACACACACACACACACACACACACACACCCCTGTTGTTTGTTCACTCCAGGTAAGGAATGAGATTTTGCCCCAAGTGAAGGAGTTTATGTATCTTGTTCATGAGCGAGGGGTGGACGGAGTGGGACATTAGCCAGAGAATCGGAGCATGCAGGAGCGGTATTGCGGTCACTGTACCACACTGTTGTGATAAAAAGAGAGCTGAGCCAGAAGGCAAAGCTCTCGATATACCGAGCAATCTTCCTTCCTCTCACCTGTGGTCAGGGGGGGGGGAGTGGGACTGAGTTACTAGGGCCCAAGGTGGAGGGGCCTTCATTATTTTATACTTATATATTGAAAAATAGCAGATATACAAGCTCACAGCCACGCTGCGAGCTTGTACTGTAGATCTGCTATTTTTGAAAAGTCGTGAAAATATGCAAATCTTTGAATATATGTATTTTTAAGCGAACATTTGTAACTCAAATTTTGCTTCTGGGGGGTCCCTGGAACAAAATATTTTGAGATGGGGGTCCGTGGCCAAATACATTTCATTGATTCTGAGGGTCCTTCACATGAAAAAGTTTGAGCACCACTGACATAGAAACAAAGTTTCCTCAAAAAACATTAGAAGGATTTGAAATATTCAAAGATTTTCAAGATTTTTCAAAAATAGCAGATCTAGTGCCACGCTGTGAGCTTGTATATCTGCCATTTTTCAATAGTTAAAGCACAAAGGGCTCAGAATTTGGTGCGACACCCCTGGGTTCAGGCATCTAGTACGGATGCCTCCTGAGCATCTCCCTAGGGAGGTCCTTTGGGCACATCCCACTGAGAGGAGAACTCCACCAGACCAAGGGCCACATGCAGGGATTATATCTCCACGCTGGCCATAGATCACCTAGTACAGTACATATACATTAGTAATGATTGTTCTTTTTCATCACACGAGGTAAGACAATTGGTCACAAAAAGTGTTTAGAGATTTCTTGTCTCACTATACGTATGTGAGTCAGATGTCAAGACTATGATGCACTGTGATCATCATTGCTCACTAATGCCTCTTGGACAAATCTGGCTATTTGTATCAGTCTTGAAAAGACAACATATCAGCGGGTAACACTAGGGTTAGGAGGTGGACAGAGGATGCTAAATGCAGCTCCAGCATCAACGTGAACGTACTGCACCTCTACCACACTATTGCTCCCTGCACTCACTTAACCTCAACAGAACCTCTCCAGGGCCATCTCTGTTTGCAGCAGAGGCGTTAAGTCCACCAAAAGGCTGCGGGGGCTTGGGATGGCCCAAACAGCAAAAACTAACAACAACCCCAGTAAAGCTCTTAAATCTCCAGCTAAGCTCCAGTGTCTGAGTGGCTTTGTCCAAAAGCCCATTCAGGACTCAATTGTAGCACATCAGAATCTAAAAAATCGAACCTCTGTTCGAAGTGGAGCTGTGTGTGTGTGTGTGTGTGTGTGTGTGTGTGTGTGTGTGTGTGTGTGTGTGTGTGTGTGTGTGTGTGTGTGTGTGTGTGTGTGTGTGTGTATTGCAGTTGATGCTCAGGGCAGGCTAGACTCAACAGCACCTCTCTGGTCACCCAGGGTACTCAGGCTACACCAGAGGCTACATACAGACAGACAGACAGACAGACAGACAGACAGACAGACAGACAGACAGACAGACAGACACACACCGCCACGTATAGGGAGCTTGTGTTCCACACAGCTCCAAAAAAGTTTTATTTTAGATAAACGCAGGGGTCCAAGACCAACTGAAAATAATTGTATTAAGCATATGAGAACTCATCATCAATCATCAAAACAATTCATAATAACAAACTGGCAAATATGTAAACACATTATTGTCTCCACCAGCCGAAGGCTGAGGGAGAGTATGTTTTCCCCTCCGTCCGTGTGTCCGTCCGCGCGTGCGTCCGTCCGTCCGTGCGTGCGTCCGTCCGTGCGTCCTCGCAGTTTGTGAGCACCTAATCTCAGTCGCCGTTGGCCCGGTTGCTGCCAAAGTGAGCACACACATTCCCTGGATGCCAATCTAGAACCTCTGCCCTAAATTTTTCAAATGGGCCTTTTCTAGCGCCACCTAGTGGCCGATGTTCGCAAAACACATTTCTGTGCACTACTCTTACAGATTGTCCAAAAATCCTACAAATCGGTAGGCAGTATCTCGACAGTCATGTGATCGACACAGATCTGTCCGATTTTGCATATTGCATCCTGATTGGCTAAGATTGGCTTCGAAAGTTTGTAGGATTGAGACGTTTTGAACAAAATGCCTCAAATCACAAACGCAAAGTGCAATTATCATGAAATCGCGCACACACGTTCCCACTAGGCCGAGGAAGAAATGCCACTTAATTCTTTTTAAATCAGCCTCATGGTGGCGCTATAACAGGCCGATTTGTGGTTTTACCTATAACTCCACGATCAGTTTCAAACTTTGTAAGCGCACTCCCTAGAGGCTAAGGATAAACCTTTGCCCTGCATTTTTCACATCAGCCTTTTATAGCGCCACCTTTGGGCCGACATATGTAAAACACATTTTTGGATATTACTCCTTGAGATTTTATGCAAAAATCGGTACACAGTATCTCTATAGTCATGTGATCAAGTCCGATCAGTCTGATATTTCATATTCCATCCTGATTGGCTAATATTAGCTTCCAAATTTTGCAGGATTGCTCCGCTTTTGAACAAAATGCCTCAAATCATCAACGCAGCTTGCGATTACCGTGAAATTTGCCACACATATTCCCACTAGGTCAAGGAACAAATGCTACCTTTTTCACATTGGCCTGTTATAGCGCCACCATTAGGTAGACTTTAGCAAAACACATTTTTGGAACACAATGCTTCAAATCATGCATGCAGCGTCCGATTGCCATGAAAGATCTAAGGTGAGGAACATATGCCACCCTTTTTAGATTGGCCTATTATACAGTAACACCACCAGTACGCACGGCCTGGTGGAGACCTGTGCTCGGAAGAGCACTGCTTCTAGTTGGGATTGTTATGCCTAGTTTTATGCTCTGATAAGATATGCAGCATCACTAAGTCTCGCTGTCTCATGAAGTGTAAGGTACTAAAAGGGCAGTTAATTCTGGAATAATGCCTATGCAATGTAAAACACTGCCAATATTAATTTCCTCTGCCTCAGGCTGGTACTTTGTAAGGTATAGTACCTTTGAGAAATGGTGTCAGTTTGGCGGGGAACAGAAGTTGGATTGGCCCATCCAATATCTACTCAGCTCTGGTGCTCCAAAAAGGTTCAATACGGCCTTGTGCAATTAGTCACTCCTGAATCCTGATGATCTGTCAGAGATAGAGCAGCTTTGGAGCCGACAGTCAATATTTCAGAGAATCTCTGTACTGCACTATTTTTCATTGACCCAGCAAACCACCTACGGTATATGGAGCCTATCATTCATAGATCACTGAGCTTACAGCTGCGCTCATGCCAGCATAAAAAAGACTTGTATGACATGTTGCCTGGGTTATAAAACATGATATTAAAGGCCTAAGTATTACGTTAACATAGGACTTCAAACAGGAGATAGACTGTTCTTGAACCTTTGCCAGCATAACTCTGTACTGTTCATTGATCATGCTACAGAGTGGCTCAACAAAAGAACTTGACTTGCGAGCATAGAGCAAACATATAAGATTGGGGCAGAAGTTGTTCTTTTGGACATGCAGATTGGGTCTGTATGTTTCATGATGCTTTTGAACAATCATCTTCTCTACTACAAAATGAACAATTACACGATACTACAAAAAACGTAAACAAGAGCATGAAAATCTGGGGAAATCCAATCTACAAGTTGGCGGAATATAGGGTAGATGGACATAATTACAAGAGCACACTTGGAAAGGGAAACTAAAAGGAGGAGGAAAAGGGAATCCCCTTCTGAAAGCCACCCATTCATGTTATGTCAACTTCTTTAAGTATTTCATATAACCTGTCTAGGGCAAAATCTGTATATAAAACAGGTATTAATGGTGAGGTGAGGATTCTGCACAGGAAACACCATTGGTACTCACTATGACTATGTGATTTGACTTTCAGGAGTGATTTGAAATGATTTTTGCAGATTACTAGCCAACTGTTCTGTGGAACACAATGGGCTTATCAAACTGATCAGACTTGAAAATAACGAATAAAACAGAATAGGCAAGCGGATACGGTACAGTGAATAGTCATTGAAATGGAACTATTTTGCCATGCAGGAGATGACATCCTTACATATGCTTTCATCTTCATCTTTCATGCAGAGGCGTAATTTGACCAATATCTAGGGTGTTGCAAGGAATGGAGTTTGTCCACGCGAGTGAAAGATTTCGGGTTTTATCCGGTTTTGGGTGTTTTTTTATTTCAGTTTCGGGTTTTTATTCCCCACACAACAGTCTAAAAAACAAAAAAAATATTTTCTTAACATCATTAATTTTCAAGCCTAATATGTGTAATCTTTGAGTACAGTTCGGATATTGCAGGTATGTACAGGTATATTCATAGCCAGACAACCAGAGAGAGAGAGAGCTGATCACTTAACATTCCAATCAATCAACTCAATATTGTCGCCAGCTGGTCTCTGAGTGAAACCTAGACTCCATCAGTGAGCAGTTGGTTAATTCTTAAAAAAATCATAACTCTTGACAGGAATGGGCTAGAGACTTACTTTTTTTCCCTAAATGCTCAGAAATGCTAGGCCCAAATGACGCCCCTGCTTTCATGCAACTTTGTAAATGTTCCATACCATAGCTATACTGCATCGGTCCAACAAAACACTGCAGCATATACCTCGCTACATTCCACAAAGCCTATCCAATATCCAGGTCCAAAATTCCCTATTTTTGTCTTCATTATTCTCTCTCTCTCTCTCTCTCTTTCTCTCTCTTTATCAACAAAAAGGAGACGTGGCGTGGGTAGAAAACATAGGCAGAAAGTAAATTATATATTAATATAAGTGGGTAAATTTGTGTAATAGGAATATGGTATTTGGTTTAACCATGAAACCAAATAACATCCACCCCCTGCACCGAGATGATGATACAATCTTCTGTTCACCCAGGACTCTGGAGATTCCTTCACACACGCGCACCATGCACGCACGCACGCACGCACAAACACACACACACACACACACACACACACACAGAGTTTGCAATTCCTTGTTTCTGTCACAGCAGCAGTTTAAGTACCGTGGAGCTTAATTTAGGAGTTTAATAGTGAAGTGCATAATAGGCTAGTCTTAAATTGCCACCAAATTAGGAGCTGCTGCTTATCTTTAAAGCAAAACCACTGAAGGCAGTTCATTATCAAAATAACTTTGTGTGTGTGTGTGTGTGTGTGTGTGGGGGGGGGGGGGGGGGGCGTAGAGAGAAAGAGAGGGAGCGAGAGATACGTCTAGTGCAGTGATTCTCAAACCTTTTCATGGACCCCCAAATGGCCAAATTAAAACTTAAAAGTTGTGCCAGGGACTCCCATAAGAGATTTTTTTACAGCTCTTTACCCGCAGTTTTACATGCATTATAGGCTATTCAATGGCATTTCTATGGGACCCCAATTGTAAATCAATGTTAATTTAACTCTGAGAGTGTAGGCTACACATGGAACCAAATGGACCCGTGAGGTTCCATTTGAGGGCTACACTGAGTTACAGACCCATATAGTCTATGGGTCTATTAGGCTAGGAACCAAATGGACCCCTATGGGCCATACGGGTCCATTTGGTTCCTAACTATGATTTAGCTGGGGACCCCCTGGAACTCCCTCAAGGACCCCTGGGGGTCCCGGACCCCACTTTGAGAACCAATGGTGTAGTGATGAAAGGGTCTCCAGTCAGTGCGTGTGTACAGAATGGATGATGTGCCCCATCTGTTGTGAGCGTTGGATCAAACCAACCGCCACGCAGTTTCTTACCGCAAAGCAGCTGCATCCAAGCGCACGTTTTGTAGACAGTGGCGGTGTTGCAGAAGAAAAACAACGTGAAGCAAGCTATGCAGCTCAAGATGAGCACCATGGACATCAAGACGAAGAAGGAGGCCGCCTTGAATGCGCCCGAAGGGATGGAACTGAAATCGGCGAAGGTCCCCTGACACATGAGCTCCCGGTTGGAGTTCCCTTCGCCCACACAGTAGTGAAACAAGCCGAAGTAGCCGGCGTGCGGGGTGTTCACACTGTCCCCGACCCAGTAGGGCTGAATGAACACCACTACGTTGATGATGGCCAAACATATGGTAAATATGGCCCAAAGGACCCCGATGGCCCGTGAGTTCCGCATGTAGTTGTCATGGTACATTTTGGAGGCTTCTTGCGAAGGCAGCATTTTTTCCTCCACACACAGCTGTTTTATCCGGTGTTCCCTCCTTTTGATCTCCACTGTCACCAACGGAGGAGCTGAGTTGCTGAAACGAGAAAAAACGCTCCAAGGAAAGGTCCAGGTCCACTGTCTGGTCCCCCGGAGCAGCCAATCACAAATATCAAAACTGCCCTGTAGGATTCTGTCACATTAAAAGGATCTCCAAATCAATCAGTTCAGTTGGGGAAAATCCTCCCTCCTCCCCTCTCAACTCGTGAAAAAGACACACAGCTCGCATAGCCTAAATCAATGATGGTAAAAGAATGACGAGATAAGAGGCAATTTAAGCAGTTCATCTGATCTACGTCTTACTGTTAAAGGTCTAATAGCTAATAATGGTGTATCGATTCGTCTCCCCATTAGTAGACCCAACGTTTCAAAGGAGAGACGAGCTCGGAGCTCACTCAGGCACTGAAGAGCTTCCCGTGATGAAGCCTCCGCAAACCATCAAGAGAATAGAGATGTACGGATCTGTTACAGACGCTGCGCATCATGGTGTCGATATGTGTCTGTCCCCCAAAAGGAGCGACACGTTCTTTTTGGAGAGAAAAAAAAAAAGTGCATTTCAGTCATCGCAGCATACCGAAATCCCAGCTACGTGCTTCTTCTGGATGTTTAGTAGTTCTCCCTCTCTTTCCTGCTCTGAGTCTGCGCGCACACGCGCTCGAGGACAGTGACTGGATTACACTGGCTCGCAGTGCTCGCACACGTTTTGAATATTGCAGAATATTTGCAACTTGCATGCCCCCTCATACACTCATACCTGACAATTCACCAATATTATAGGCAATATGTGGGCAATTCTAAAGTGATGGATGGGTTGTGGCCAAAATACATATTCAATCTCTCAGATAATATCTAAAAGAAGTAAAAGGTTTGATCACAACCACAAGGCGAAGTTGAATAACTTGAAACGCCTTCCCCATTAGCAACACTCACACACGCGCACGAGCACGCTCTCTCTCTCACACACACACACACACACACACACACACACACACACACACACACACACACACACACACACACACACACACACACACACACACACACACACACACACACACACACACACACACACACACACACACACACACAGTTTTGTATTTAGTACCATTTGGGGACATTACATAGACTTCCATTCATTTTCTGTGGCCCTAAACCTAACCCTATAACCCTAAACCTAACTCTTGTGGGGACCAACGTTTTTCCCCCCACAAAGTAGGGAGGTCCCCTGAATGTGACTGTGCTAACATGTTTTTAGTCCCCAAATGGTACTAAATACAAACACACACACACACACACACACACACACACACACACACACACACACACACACACACACACACACACACACACACACACACACACACACACACACACACACACACACAATCTGTAGGTCCAAACTAGTGAGGGGCTTAATCTAAATGAATTTCACTTCACTATGACTCAATTTCTGCATGTTCCATTAAGATACTTAGACAAGTCTAAACATAGACACATTTCATAGCAGGGTCCAGAATGATTTAAAAGGGAGTAGGCCTACTTAAGCCAATTTGGAGTCTGTCTGTGACACTGCATGGAAACGTTTGAACCCCCCCCCCCCCCCAGGCCCTTTTTTGAGCGGTAGTCACACCGTCTCCTATACGTGGCCGTGTGTGTCTGTATGTAGCCTGCAGTACCTTTTCTGAACACACATGTTAAGGGAGGGGCGCTGTTGTTCAGACTCACACACACACACACACACACACACACACACACACACACACACACACACACACACACACACACACACACACACACACACACACACACACACACACACACACACACACACACACACACACACACACACACACACACACACACACACACACACACACACACGCAGCCTCCACCGCTCAGTTCACACGAGTGTGATTAAAAAAAAAAAGATAAGCTTGGGTCCATGCATGCAGGTGCATGGAACAACCAGGAAGGTCAAAATGTTCAGATAGGGATCTAGACTATGATGATATATCAATGATATGCTTTGCATGTATTTCACCCGATGAAGGTATAACGAACGAAATGTCAAATTAATAAAGAGCATCCTTTTTTATGGTTCCATACAGTGTGGATCATTGATTGGTTGACATTTCCTGATTTCCTGATAAAGATGTGAATGTGTGCTGCTCGATCATGTCTGATGATATAGTGATGTCTCCTTTCCGACATGTCTCCATTCCGAGACCGACACTAAAGCCTCTATCAGAGTCGGTACCGCGGTGGATAGCCTTCCACCGCGTTGTAGTGCGGTGTAGTCTTTTTGAGCGTTAACGTTGTAGTTTTATGACTCAAAAAGAATACACCGCACTACACCGCGGTGGATAGCTTACCACCGCGGTACCGACTCTGATAGAGGCTTAACCCTATCTCTTACCCTAACCCTAACCTTAACCTCTATATGGAAGTGTTGCCACACAATAAGAAATCACTGTCGGAGTGGCGACATGTCGGAATGGAGAGCGCCCCCGCCTGAGAGTATGCCACACTTTGGGTGCGTTCGGAAATGCGCACTCAACACACTGGTGTGCCATGTTGTCGTTCGTTTATTCGGTGCACTTGGTGCGTTGTCGTTCGGAAATCCAGTGCGTGGCGCACCGGTGTGTTGAGTGCATGCACTCACCGACCCTACTCAGAAGATGGGGTTTGACGGTGTGGTGCGGCAGTGCGGTGTTTTGATTGGTTGGTTTTCATGGCCATGTCTTGAACGCTTCTCAGCTTTGAACAATGGAGGAAATTACCGCAAAATGCAGCATTTGCAGCTTAATTGGTCGTTTAGGGCTTGATAGTTTCACACACATTAACTTGTAAACTAGAAAATATTGTTCCTTCGAAACAATTGTGGGCTCGCTTCAAGCCAGAAAACAATGGCTATAAAAGTACAAAATGTCAAGATCACAGGTGGTGCTCTCTTTGACGTTACTGACGTCAAAGATTGGTCCATTTTGTTCCAAAAATGTGTTGTGCAAAAGTTGACCCGCTGGTGGCGCTATAACAGGCCAATGTGAGAAGGGTGGTATCTGTTCCTTGACCTATTGGGAATGTGCTTGCAAGATTTCACGCACATTGCAGTCTGTGTTCATGATTTGAGGTGTTTTTGGCTTTGGCCACTATCGCTGCTTGCAGCTATATTTATTTATTTATTTATTTATTTTTTGTGTGTGTGCACTTCATAGGCACACACACAATAAAGGTCCTTAGATTGTGTGTAGAATGTTTCATGCAAATTGTAAAAAAAAAAATCCTAACGGGTTTAAGCGTTTCACAAACTGCTCAAAATGATATAGCGCCCCCCTTTGGCCAATTGGAGTAAGATTGGTTTTAGTGATATTTGGACTAACACTCTACATCTTTGCCAAATGCCATGAACATGTTATTTTGCATGTATGATTTAGAGGCAGAAGAATAATTTGCATAAAACTGCAATATTTATTGAATTATTAAAAAAGCATGTTTCAATTTAAAAAAAAATCTGATCTGACAGATCTTTAGATATTGGTCATTTGGTAAGTTCATGTAAAAAAAGTTTTGTGGACGTGACGCGAAAATTCCAGAATAAAAGCGGGTTTAAGCGTTTTACAAACTGCTCAAAATGGCGGAAAATCTAAGGGCGGAGCTTACTCAACAAAGACACAGATGTCTTCCGCTTGAGTCAAAGCACGCGTGTAAGCAAGTTGCATGTCTTCAAACGAAACGAGTCATGACTTATGCCCGTTTGAAGTTTGAATTTTCAAATGCTTCGTATAGCGCCCCCCTTTGGCCGATTGGAATAAGATTGCATGTATGATTTAGAGGCAGAAGAATAATTTGCATAAAACCGCAATATTTATTGAATTATTAAAAAATAATCTTTCGCTTTAAAAGAAATCCGACCAGACAGTTTGACCGTATTGGTCCAAAGTTCATGTGAAAAAAGCTTTGTGCGCCTAACGCAAAAATCCCAGGAGGAGATAGATTTTTACAGTTTTTCATATAATTCAAAATTCTGGGGGATCTAAAGGTCAGAGGTTAAAAGTCAGAGCGTAACAGTTGTTCGGCATGAGGAGACGCATACGTGTATACAGGTTTCATGGCTGTACTTAAAACAGAGCATGATCTATACCTTCGCACTTTCGAAGGCTTCCTACAGCGCCACCATTTGGCCGATTGCTGTACAAAGTAATAGCACACGTCGCCACTGTAAGCTGAACACATTGATGTTTTTATTTTCATTTTCTGTCGAAGTATACAGGAGTAGAAAGGTGCCAAAATATTGAGGAGAACTGTCTGACTGACCTACTAGATAAATAAATAATGACAATATCTAAATTGTGCTCGCCTTACAGGTGAGCCCACAAATACTGTTCCTACGAAACAGTGTGGGCTCGCATGTAACACCATGTATGGGCACAAAGATCTACCCTTTGGCTGCACCTCATTGGCTAAGGGCCCTGCCGGTACAAAGGCAGTGTCTTACATCATTTTGAGGAGAACTTGATTGACATATTACGTCATTTTGAGGAGAACTTGACTGATAGATTTCCGACTTATTTCCGATTGGAAATGCATTGGATGCTTAAAGTTAAATATTTCAAAAACTACAAAAGATTTCATGTGGGTGTTGTTATTTATCTCAGGTCGCACTTGTTGGCGGTGATGTCACCAAGAACGCTGCTACCTCATTGGCGAAACCTTGTACTGTCGGCCAGTTTTGAGGAGAATAACCTTACTATATAAATATTTGGGAGAACATACTGGTCTCGCTTTCAGCGGGCCCACAATTAAAGAGAATTAGATCACAATATATTAAAGGTCATTAGTGCTATGGTTATTCTGATATTCCTTGTGTTACAGCAGATCAGTGGTCCAAGGTACAGCAACACCATCTCATACTGTATGTTGTCGTTTAAATGGCCTGTCTTGGTTTAAAGCCCACTCACCACGACAAGGTTCAGGCCGAGAGTGGGGGACACACGGGGGAGAGGGGACACAGGACAGAACACATGGGGAGGGGTGACAAGACAAGACAAACTCTGGCGAGACAACATGAAACAGATATGTATACAACATGGTTACAATAAGATACATATTTACACATATCCATCCAAACATTCATGTACATGAGATTTCAAGGAAGGTGCATGAGACAAACAATAAAAACAATTAACTTAAGTGGCTGTCTCACAGATGAGGCACATCTTGTCAAAGGATCTTTCCAGTGTGGTTTGTCTTTGTATTATCCTGCACACATCTGACACGCCCCTTTGCATCAGGTATCATCTGTGTGACTACTCTGTCTCTTCCAAAACAAGTCAGCAAGACACTTCACTTGCTTCCAACTTTAGCATGCATCCTTTGTGAACATTCCAAGCGGCATGACAGTCTGTTCCTTCATTAGTAATAGTTAGAAGTCAATGGCTCAAGATCTGTTGGATCATCTGATGACTTGGTAAGTGGTCTGCCATTTAATATTGATTCCACTACGCAAAACAATGTTCATAAACGTTCATTGTCGATGCTTTGCTCCTTCAGAACATACTATTATTTTCCTCTCAGAACAAATCTGTCTCTCCCAGATCCCTCCAAAGTGATACCTGGCAGGTGGATTGAACACAGAAGAGCTGGCAGGAGGATTGAATAGCCACTGTATTGCTTTTTGCATCATGAGTGTGTCCCGGATCTTCTGCTGGTTCCACTGATGAAGGGTTTCTCGCAGCTCACACTCGGTATTGATTAGTTTGATTATCAGAAAGCATGATGGATACTTACCTTGTCTGCACAGAAAGTGACGGCTAGCGTTCAGGCAAGAATCAGTGTGCAATGTGTGCACTACTTCCAGATGTCCTGCTCTGGCCGAGAGGCATGTCAAAAGAACTCTGCACCCTTTCACAGTACCGTGACGCTGCTTCACATCTAACGGTCCAAAATAGTCCACCTCCATGTTTGTGAACGGTGACATGCAGGTAATAATGTGTCTTGAGGTATGTTTGCCATATTCAATCCTAGTGCCTTGCCATTGATTATTCTCCAGGTAATACATCCTGGTTGCCGGAACCTCCTCACTACAGAGTTTGCTGAGGGGGACATATATCTCTGACACAGTTGTGAGAGCATTATAGTTAGTTCCTTACCTAAAGTCTGATTTTCTCATGGATGTCTTGCAGAATCAGCATTGTGATGTGCAAGTCTTTCGGAATGATAGCTGGATGCTTTCTATGTTGGCATGGCATATGCATGGAGACGGTCTCCAACTCTCAATACTCCATCTTGTATTATTAGACCAAGCTCCGTCAATGGATGACTCTACGCATGACTTCCTCTTTTCGAACTTGAGTCAAACAAAGTGTAAGAGCATTTTTTCAGTGCTGACTGGTCACGTCTTTTCTCCATCCGAGTTGTCTTTTGAAAGCTGGGATCTGTCTGAACATCTCCATGATTCTGCAACATTGTAGAAGTAGACCCAAGACATAGAATCCAGGCCACAGCTCTCAACAGGCATCAACTGGAGTAATGGTTGATGAGCTTGCTCATAACATCCGTCTTCAGCTGCATGTGTGACATGTATGTAGGCCTATTGTCTCAGCTTGTGGTCATCTTCAATTTGAACTTGTCAGGTCTATTTGGCCACCAACTCTCTGGTTCCTGCAGGATCAGTCCTCTTGGTGCACAGTCAGATGGATTTTCGGAGGTAATGACGTATTTCCGTCTTGGTTGGTATGGGTGTTACATCGTGCAGTGAAGAAGCTTGGGAGCTCTTTTGGGTCAAACAGCCTCTAGAAGCCCATTGGCTCTGTGTCTCTACATTTGCTGATGTTTGGCTGAAACACAAATCCTTGTGTTGGCAGTTGAAGTCTCCTGCATAGATGGCAGGTGCAGGTACCAGTGGGAGTGGCGAGTTCACATTGTCATGTGTCTTCTACAGACCATCTTCATCCACCTCCTTCTAAGACCTCATGGAAAGAGGAGTTAGGAGGTGTTAGGAGGTGGTGTTAGAAGGTGGTGTTAGAAGGTGGTGTTAGAAAGAGGTGTTAGAAAGAGGTGTTAGAAGGAGGTGGTGTTAGAAAGAGGTGTTAGAAGGAGGTGGTTTTAGAAAGAGGGGTTAGAAGGTGGTTGTGGAAGGTGATCTGTAGAAGACACATGACAATGACAAGTTCAGCCAAACATCAGCAAATGTAGAGAAAACAAAATAACAGCATTATCTATTCAATCTTCTTTTGCGTAATGTCAGAGGTCCAACTCTGTGTTGCATAGCCATGCCCGCATCTCAGGTCCTAGGTTGATGAGGCTTGCTTCCAAGGGTGGTCTGTATAAGGGGCATGTGGTGATTATATGGTCGGCAGTTTGCTCAGGGTCACCGCACTCGCATGCCGCACTCTCCGCCAGGCCCCACTTCATTGATGTTTTAAAGCGACCAACCCCAGTTCGTAGGCAGTTCAGTGTGGTTCATTTCCGGCGTGGTAGGTCGTCTCCTCCTATGGCGCCACCTCCTAGGTCCCTGATGTAGCGATGGATGCGGGAGGGCCCGGCTGGCTCCCACTCCTGCTTCCAAGCTGCTGCCAACCATGCATCTCTGGATATGTCCCCAGAGGTGGAGTTGAGCATCTCATGTCTAATGATCTTTACAGAATGACGCACAAACAACCTTCATCATGAAAACAATCAACTTAAGTGTCTGTCACACAGATGAGGCATAGCTTATAAACAAGTCCTTCCAGTGTGCGGTCGTTGGCTTGTCCTGTACAAATCTGACAAGCTGCTTTGCATCAGGTTTCATCGGTGTGACTCTACCCCATCTCTCCTTTTGTGAACAGTCCAAGATCGATGACTGGCTTCTTCTTCAAGTCTGTAGTAATCGCAGACGACGTGCTGTCAATATTGGGCAAAAGCCACAGCTGATGGGGTAGGTTCTGCCAGGTATTCTGGACTGCATTTCCAAGTAGGTGGGACCTTGTGTGCACTGATCCACAGCTGCACGTGTCATGTTGTGTAGTTCCAGACTTTCATGCGTTGCACCTCCCTTGTTCACACACAGTCTATTAAGTGACTTCCAGACTGTCCAGCCAAGGTTGTGGCCACTATAGCTAGGCTTTCCATTGGTGTGATTCCCCTGTCCAACCATTCAGGAGCTTGTGTGTCGTTGACTTGCCAGTCATCTTCCCAGATGTTGGCCCTTGCTTCTTCTTTGATTGTCTGGAGGGCAGGACTGTCTGCATAAAACTGAGCCTGCGTGGGGGGGCTACCTGGTAATGCAAGGCGTGTATAATACCCCTCTCCTGTGTTCTTCCTTCATCTTGAGCAATATGCATTCTTCTGATGTGTGGGGGAGAGATGCCAGCTATTCCCAACCGGCCCTTCTTCACGCAAAATGCAAAAAAAGAAAGAAAATAAATGAATAATTTGTTCAAATTGCATGGGGGGTTGAATTCATAAGGCCGGATGACTCTTGAGGTCTTCTAAGTCCACTGTATGTGCAATGTATTCTTCCAGACTTCCTCAACCTTGAGGTTTGAGATCCATACCGTCTCTGTCGGATATCTATGGACATGTTCATTCCTGTAGGTCATTCAGGGGTCAAAGCAGTAGGGATCCATGGCCAAAGAGGAATATATGCCAGTAAAGCATTGTTTGATATTATTTGCGATTTGAGATTAACATAAAGCCAGTAGGTCAGTCAGGGGGTCAAACGTATTCGCTGACAGCTTCCACAGGTGGTTCTTCTTCGACTTTGAGTTTTAGTCATGGCATGGCTTACGATTCAAAGCAGTAGGGATCTATGGCCAAAGAGGAATACATGCTAGTAAATTATTGTTTAATATTATTTGTGATTTGAGGTTAACATAAAGCCAGGTCATCTTCAATTCAATTCAATTTGCACTTGTCAGGTCAATTTGGCCAGCTCAGGATATTCAATAAGTGAGAAGGCGTCAGTCTTCTTGATGCACAGTCAGATTAATTATCTGAGATGCCAACATATTCCCTTTGCTGACGGCATATGCCAGGTCTGGGTTGGTGTGGGTGTTACATTGTGCAGTGAAGAAGCTTGGGGGCTCTTTTGTGTCAAACAACAGCCGCTAGAAGCCCATGGGCTCTGTATCTCTACATTTGATGTTTAGCTGTAACCCCAATCCTTGTGTTAGCAGTTGAAGTGCCCTGCATAGATGGCAGGTGCAGGTACCAGTGAGAGTGGCGAGTTCACATTGTCATGCGTTTTCTACAGATCAGCTTCCACCACAACCACTAAGACCTCATGGAAAGAGGTGGTGTTAGGAGGTGGTGTTAGAAGGTGGTGTTAGAAAGAGTGGTTAGAAGGAGGTGGTGTTAGAAAGAGGTGTTCGAAGGAGGTGTTAGAAGATTTGGGGTTAGAAAGAGGTGTTAGAAAGAGGTGGTGGAAGCTGATCTGGGGAAGACACATGCCAATGTGAACTCCCCACTCCCTCTGGTACCTGCACCTGCCATCTATGCAGGGAACTTCAACCGTTAACACAAGGATTGGGGTTACAGCTAAACATCAAATGTAGAGAAACAGAGCCCATGGGCCTCTAGAGGCTGTTGTTTGAACCAAAAGAGCCCCCAAGCTTCTTCACTGCACAATGTAACACCCATACCAAAGAGTAATATATGCCAGTAAAGCGTTGTTTGATATTGTTTGCGATTGTTTGCGATTTAAGCTTCTCTTCTTCTTTCGTGTATCATCCTCAAATGTCCAACTCAGTATTGTGTAGCCACGCCCTTGTCTCTGGTCCCACTTGGAAGAGGCCGGCCTCAGAAGGTGGTCTGTACAAGGGGCAGGTGTTAATTATGTGCTTTGCAGACTGCTCAGGCTCGCCACACTTGCATGCTGCACTGTCTGCCAAGCGCCACTTCTTCACAGCTGATTTGAAGCAGCCGACTCCAGTGCGCAGGCAGTTCAATAGAGTCCATTGCCGGTGTGGTAGGTACTCTCCTTCAACGCCTGCTCCCGGATCCCAGATGTAGTGGTGATGATGTGGACAAGTCCTCCAGGATGGAGCGAAGCAGCTCTTGTGTAGCCTTGTTGTAAAAGTGGCAGGACTTGTCTGTTTGGAGGCTTTGTATCCACTTTAGTGTTGTGCAGGATATGCCAGTTGTGTATCTGGGCTTTCCTTGCCAGCGTGAGGGTAGCGTCCTCTCGTCTGAGGTGGCAATTCCTGCAAGGACTGGCAGGTAGGACACAGGAGTAGGCTTCAGGCGGCCAGTTATGGTTCAGAGAGAGTTGTTGATTACAGTGTCAACCTTTTTGACATGTGGGATTTAAGCTTAACATAAAGCCAGTCCAAGGTCTGTTGTGCCAAATGCATTGCAGGAGTCAAATTGGATTTGATTACGGGTTTGAAAGATGGAATGAAGATGGTTCTTCTTCGACTTTGAGTTCTAGTCATCTCATGGCTTAAGAGGCAAAGCAGTAGGGGTCTAACTTCACCTCCATCTTGGTTGTTGTTCTCATAAGCCCATGATGTTCTCTGGGCATTGAAGTCGCAGATGCTGATGTGAAATTTCCTCTTGCATCTTTCTGGTAGTTCTGTGTACAGAAAGGGGGTTGCGGGTGATGTGAGAGATTTGGGAGGGCAACCGTGATGGTTTCCATGTGCACTTCCATAGTTTGAGTCCAGACTTCCTCAAGCTTGAGGTTTGGTTTGCCGAGAACAGCTGATCCATACCGTCTCTGTCGGATATCTATGGCCATTGTCATTCCAGTAGGTCATTCAGGGGTCAAACGTTTTCGCTGACGGCTTCCACAGATGGTTCTTCTTCGACTTCGAGTTCTAGTCATCTTATGGCTTACGATGCAAAGCAGTAGGGATCAATGACCAGAGATGAATATATGCCAGTAAAGCATTGTTTGATATTATTTGCGATTTGAGGTTTAACAAAGCCAGTCCAATGTCTGCTGTGCCAAATGACACTGCAGGAGTCAAATTTGATTACAGGTTTGAAAGATGACAGGATCTTACTGCATACTCCAGACAAGACTTACTTATGAATGAACCCGTCATGCAAATTGATTCCTGAAAGAGAAATCTCATGGATACCCCCCACCCCCAATCAACACCAACAAACAACTAATTTAGAAAGCAACACATTTGCACTGCTTTTCATATCAAATAAAAGCTGCACAACGCACTGCTTTCCTCAGCTTCAGCTAGACAAATTTTTAACGCAATTGCGCAGTTGCACAACCGCAAAACATTGTTCACTAAGTAATGGAGGCCTAAAATGACTAAAATGCCACTTACACAGTTGCGCAATGGCTGGTAGGTGAGGGCTAACAGTTAAATTACCTCAGCTACACAAATTATTTCCTTTGCTGACACGGCATAGGCCAGGTCTGGATTGGTATGGGTGTTACATTGTGCTGTGAAGAAGCTTGGGGGCTCTTTTGGGTCAAACAACAGCCGCTAGATGCCCATGGTCTCTGTTTCTCTACATTTGATGTTTAGCTGTGACCCCAATCCTTGTGTTAGCAGTTGAAGTCCATGCCTAGATGGCAAGTGCAGGTACCAGTGGGAGTGGCAGGTCACATTGTCATGTGTCTTCTACAGACCATCTTCCACCACCACCACTAAGACCTCATGGAAAGAGGTGGTGTTAGAAGGTGGTGTTAGAAGGTGGTGTTAGAAAGAGTGGTTAGAAGGAGTTGGGATTAGAAAGAGGTGTTAGAAGGAGGTGTTAGAAGGAGGTGGTGGAAGCCAATCTGTTGAAGACATGACAATGTGAACTCGCCACTCCCACTCGTACCTGCACCTGCCATCTATGCAGGGAACTTCAACTGCAAACACAAGGATTGTGGTTACAGCTAAACATCAAATGTAGAGAAACAGAGCCCATGGGCCTCTAGCGGCTGTTGTTTGTCCCAGAAGAGCCACACAAGCTTCTTCACTGCACAATGTAACACCCATACCAAAGAGTAATATTATGCCAGTAAAGCATTATTTGATATTGATATATTGATATTTTTATATGATGCCAATGTAATGGAGGCCTAAAATGACTAAAATGCCTCTTGCACAGGCTGGTAGGTGAGGGCTAACACTTAAATTCCCTCAGCTACACAAATTTAGAATGCATTTGCACAGTTGAGCAAACGCAAAAGCAATGGAAGCCTAAAATGACTAAACTGCCTCTTGCACAGTTGCGCAATGGCTGGTAGCTGAGGGCTAACCGTTAAATATAATGTACTTTTAAAAAAGACCCGTCTTCCATTTGTTAAAATTGCATGACGGGTTGAATTCATAGGGCCGGATGATTCTTGAGGTCTTCTAAGTACACTGTATGTATGTATGTACAATGTATTCTTCCAGACGGCGTCATGCAATTCTGCAAGATCAAAAAGGCCAACAAGCGGCAATCCTATGCATAGAGTTATAAGAAGAATAGAGAGGACACAATTATATTCTATAAGCGCGAGGAGGCGACGCCGGGTCCCGTCGTTGTCCACTACGGAGGCGGCCGCGGGGAGAGGCTGGTCGAGAGCCTTGCGAGAAACGTCAATTCAGACGTCATAATTGTGACAGCCCTAAATGGGGGTCCTACCAAGAGCCGTGTTCAGAAGAAACCCCCGGCGGGCACCAAGGTCAACGGGCACGAAACCACCGAAGACCAGACCGGCGGCACAGAGGAATCCTCCACTCCTCCCACGCAGACCAATCCACGGTTGGAGAGAGATCTCCAGATCTCCATCTCTAAGGGCATCCTCGGTTGGAGAGAGATCTCCAGATCTCCATCTCTAAGGGCATCCTCGGTTGGAGAGAGATCTCCAGATCTCCATCTCTAAGGGCATCCTCGGGTGTAGTGGATAAATCTTATTCGCTCTGTAGTGGCACATCCTCCTTGCTCTGGCTGCGGCCACTCAGTAGGATTTGTAAAGAGTGGATCTCTGCTTTGTACAGATGCAATTCCTGCCGTACCTTTGAACTTTGACTATTGAGCGGCTGATGGGAGGGCTCAACAAAGTGCCAGTTCTTATACCGGCATTTAGGTCTGTCCCATTGGTTAGTGTCTATCACTGCCGGGTGACAGTTGAGTGACAGTTGAGCAGTGCTGTATTGTCCTCTCGTCTGAGGTGGCAATTCCTGCAAGGACTGGCAGGTAGGACACAGGAGTAGGCTTCAGGCAGCCAGTTATGGTTCAGAGAGAGTTGTTGATTACAGTGTCAACCTTTTTGACATGTGGGATTTAAGCTTAACATAAAGCCAGTCCAAGGTCTGTTGTGCCAAATGCATTGCAGGAGTCAAATTGGATTTGATTACGGGTTTGAAAGATGGAATGAAGATGGTTCTTCTTCGACTTTGAGTTCTAGTCATCTCATGGCTTAAGAGGCAAAGCAGTAGGGGTCTAACTTCACCTCCATCTTGGTTGTTGTTCTCATAAGCCCATGATGTTCTCTGGGCATTGAAGTCGCAGATGCTGATGTGAAATTTCCTCTTGCATCTTTCTGGTAGTTCTGTGTACAGAAAGGGGGTTGCGGGTGATGTGAGAGATTTGGGAGGGCAACCGTGATGACTTCCATAGTTTGAGTCCAGACTTCCTCAAGCTTGAGGTTTGGTTTGCCGAGAACAGCTGATCCATACCGTCTCTGTCGGATATCTATGGCCATTGTCATTCCAGTAGGTCATTCAGGGGTCAAACGTTTTCGCTGACGGCTTCCACAGATGGTTCTTCTTCGACTTCGAGTTCTAGTCATCTTATGACTTACGATGCAAAGCAGTAGGGATCAATGACCAGAGATGAATATATGCCAGTAAAGCATTGTTTGATATTATTTGCGATTTGAGGTTTAACAAAGCCAGTCCAATGTCTGCTGTGCCAAATGACACTGCAGGAGTCAAATTGGATTTGATTACAGGTTTGAAAGATGACAGGATCTTACTGCATACTCCAGACAAGACTTACTTATGAATGAACCCGTCATGCAAATTGATTCCTGAAAGAAAAATCTCATGGATACCCCCCACCCCCAATCAACACCAACAAACAACTAATTTAGAAAGCAACACATTTGCACTGCTTTTCATATCAAATAAAAGCTGCACAACGCACTGCTTTCCTCAGCTTCAGCTAGACAAATTTTGAACGCAATTGCGCAGTTGCACAACCGCAAAACATTGTTCACTAAGTAATGGAGGCCTAAAATGACTAAAATGCCACTTACACAGTTGCGCAATGGCTGGTAGGTGAGGGCTAACAGTTAAATTACCTCAGCTACACAAATTATTTCCTTTGCTGACACGGCATAGGCCAGGTCTGGATTGGTATGGGTGTTACATTGTGCTGTGAAGAAGCTTGGGGGCTCTTTTGGGTCAAACAACAGCCGCTAGATGCCCATGGTCTCTGTTTCTCTACATTTGATGTTTAGCTGTGACCCCAATCCTTGTGTTAGCAGTTGAAGTCCCCTGCCTAGATGGCAAGTGCAGGTACCAGTGGGAGTGGCGAGTTCACATTGTCATGTGTCTTCTACAGACCATCTTCCACCACCACCACTAAGACCTCATGGAAAGAGGTGGTGTTAGAAGGTGGTGTTAGAAGGTGGTGTTAGAAAGAGTGGTTAGAAGGAGTTGGGATTAGAAAGAGGTGTTAGAAGGAGGTGTTAGAAGGAGGTGGTGGAAGCCGATCTGTTGAAGACATGACAATGTGAACTCGCCACTCCCACTCGTACCTGCACCTGCCATCTATGCAGGGAACTTCAACTGCAAACACAAGGATTGTGGTTACAGCTAAACATCAAATGTAGAGAAACAGAGCCCATGGGCCTCTAGCGGCTGTTGTTTGTCCCAGAAGAGCCACACAAGCTTCTTCACTGCGCAATGTAACACCCATACCAAAGAGTAATATTATGCCAGTAAAGCATTATTTGATATTGATATATTGATATTTTTATATGATGCCAATGTAATGGAGGCCTAAAATGACTAAAATGCCTCTTGCACAGGCTGGTAGGTGAGGGCTAACACTTAAATTCCCTCAGCTACACAAATTTAGAATGCATTTGCACAGTTGAGCAAACGCAAAAGCAATGGAAGCCTAAAATGACTAAACTGCCTCTTGCACAGTTGCGCAATGGCTGGTAGCTGAGGGCTAACCGTTAAATATAATGTACTTTTAAAAAAGACCCGTCTTCCATTTGTTAAAATTGCATGACGGGTTGAATTCATAGGGCCGGATGATTCTTGAGGTCTTCTAAGTACACTGTATGTATGTATGTACAATGTATTCTTCCAGACGGCGTCATGCAATTCTGCAAGATCAAAAAGGCCAACAAGCGGCAATCCTATGCATAGAGTTATAAGAAGAATAGAGAGGACACAATTATATTCTATAAGCGCGAGGAGGCGACGCCGGGTCCCGTCGTTGTCCACTACAGAGGCGGCCGCGGGGAGAGGCTGGTCGAGAGCCTTGCGAGAAACGTCAATTCAGACGTCATAATTGTGACAGCCCTAAATGGGGGTCCTACCAAGAGCCGTGTTCAGAAGAAACCCCCGGCGGGCACCAAGTTCAACGGGCACGAAACCACCGAAGACCAGACCGGCGGCACAGAGGAATCCTCCACTCCTCCCACGCAGACCAATCCACGGTTGGAGAGAGTTCTCCAGATCTCCATCTCTAAGGGCATCCTCGGTTGGAGAGAGATCTCCAGATCTCCATCTCTAAGGGCATCCTCGGTTGGAGAGAGATCTCCAGATCTCCATCTCTAAGGGCATCCTCGGGTGTAGTGGATAAATCTTATTCGCTCTGTAGTGGCACATCCTCCTTGCTCTGGCTGCGGCCACTCAGTAGGATTTGTAAAGAGTGGATCTCTGCTTTGTACAGATGCAATTCCTGCCGTACCTTTGAACTTTGACTATTGAGCGGCTGATGGGAGGGCTCAACAAAGTGCCAGTTCTTATACCGGCATTTAGGTCTGTCCCATTGGTTAGTGTCTATCACTGCCGGGTGACAGTTGAGTGACAGTTGAGCAGTGCTGTATTGTCCTCTCGTCTGAGGTGGCAATTCCTGCAAGGACTGGCAGGTAGGACACAGGAGTAGGCTTCAGGCAGCCAGTTATGGTTCAGAGAGAGTTGTTGATTACAGTGTCAACCTTTTTGACATGTGGGATTTAAGCTTAACATAAAGCCAGTCCAAGGTCTGTTGTGCCAAATGCATTGCAGGAGTCAAATTGGATTTGATTACGGGTTTGAAAGATGGAATGAAGATGGTTCTTCTTCGACTTTGAGTTCTAGTCATCTCATGGCTTAAGAGGCAAAGCAGTAGGGGTCTAACTTCACCTCCATCTTGGTTGTTGTTCTCATAAGCCCATGATGTTCTCTGGGCATTGAAGTCGCAGATGCTGATGTGAAATTTCCTCTTGCATCTTTTTGGTAGTTCTGTGTACAGAAAGGGGGTTGCGGGTGATGTGAGAGATTTGGGAGGGCAACCGTGATGGTTTCCATGTGCACTTCCATAGTTTGAGTCCAGACTTCCTCAAGCTTGAGGTTTGGTTTGCCGAGAACAGCTGATCCATACTGTCTCTGTCGGATATCTATGGCCATTGTCATTCCAGTAGGTCATTCAGGGGTCAAACGTTTTCGCTGACGGCTTCCACAGATGGTTCTTCTTCGACTTCGAGTTCTAGTCATCTTATGGCTTACGATGCAAAGCAGTAGGGATCAATGACCAGAGATGAATATATGCCAGTAAAGCATTGTTTGATATTATTTGCGATTTGAGGTTTAACAAAGCCAGTCCAATGTCTGCTGTGCCAAATGACACTGCAGGAGTCAAATTGGATTTGATTACAGGTTTGAAAGATGACAGGATCTTACTGCATACTCCAGACAAGACTTACTTATGAATGAACCCGTCATGCAAATTGATTCCTGAAAGAGAAATCTCATGGATACCCCCCACCCCCAATCAACACCAACAAACAACTAATTTAGAAAGCAACACATTTGCACTGCTTTTCATATCAAATAAAAGCTGCACAACGCACTGCTTTCCTCAGCTTCAGCTAGACAAATTTTGAACGCAATTGCGCAGTTGCACAACCGCAAAACATTGTTCACTAAGTAATGGAGGCCTAAAATGACTAAAATGCCACTTACACAGTTGCGCAATGGCTGGTAGGTGAGGGCTAACAGTTAAATTACCTCAGCTACACAAATTATTTCCTTTGCTGACACGGCATAGGCCAGGTCTGGATTGGTATGGGTGTTACATTGTGCTGTGAAGAAGCTTGGGGGCTCTTTTGGGTCAAACAACAGCCGCTAGATGCCCATGGTCTCTGTTTCTCTACATTTGATGTTTAGCTGTGACCCCAATCCTTGTGTTAGCAGTTGAAGTCCCCTGCCTAGATGGCAAGTGCAGGTACCAGTGAGAGTGGCAGGTCACATTGTCATGTGTCTTCTACAGACCATCTTCCACCACCACCACTAAGACCTCATGGAAAGAGGTGGTGTTAGAAGGTGGTGTTAGAAAGAGTGGTTAGAAGGAGTTGGGATTAGAAAGAGGTGTTAGAAGGAGGTGTTAGAAGGAGGTGGTGGAAGCCGATCTGTTGAAGACATGACAATGTGAACTCGCCACTCCCACTCGTACCTGCACCTGCCATCTATGCAGGGAACTTCAACTGCAAACACAAGGATTGTGGTTACAGCTAAACATCAAATGTAGAGAAACAGAGCCCATGGGCCTCTAGCGGCTGTTGTTTGTCCCAGAAGAGCCACACAAGCTTCTTCACTGCACAATGTAACACCCATACCAAAGAGTAATATTATGCCAGTAAAGCATTATTTGATATTGATATATTGATATTTTTATATGATGCCAATGTAATGGAGGCCTAAAATGACTAAAATGCCTCTTGCACAGGCTGGTAGGTGAGGGCTAACACTTAAATTCCCTCAGCTACACAAATTTAGAATGCATTTGCACAGTTGAGCAAACGCAAAAGCAATGGAAGCCTAAAATGACTAAACTGCCTCTTGCACAGTTGCGCAATGGCTGGTAGCTGAGGGCTAACCGTTAAATATAATGTACTTTTAAAAAAGACCCGTCTTCCATTTGTTAAAATTGCATGACGGGTTGAATTCATAGGGCCGGATGATTCTTGAGGTCTTCTAAGTACACTGTATGTATGTATGTACAATGTATTCTTCCAGACGGCGTCATGCAATTCTGCAAGATCAAAAAGGCCAACAAGCGGCAATCCTATGCATAGAGTTATAAGAAGAATAGAGAGGACACAATTATATTCTATAAGCGCGAGGAGGCGACGCCGGGTCCCGTCGTTGTCCACTACGGAGGCGGCCGCGGGGAGAGGCTGGTCGAGAGCCTTGCGAGAAACGTCAATTCAGACGTCATAATTGTGACAGCCCTAAATGGGGGTCCTACCAAGAGCCGTGTTCAGAAGAAACCCCCGGCGGGCACCAAGGTCAACGGGCACGAAACCACCGAAGACCAGACCGGCGGCACAGAGGAATCCTCCACTCCTCCCACGCAGACCAATCCACGGTTGGAGAGAGATCTCCAGATCTCCATCTCTAAGGGCATCCTCGGTTGGAGAGAGATCTCCAGATCTCCATCTCTAAGGGCATCCTCGGTTGGAGAGAGATCTCCAGATCTCCATCTCTAAGGGCATCCTCGGGTGTAGTGGATAAATCTTATTCGCTCTGTAGTGGCACATCCTCCTTGCTCTGGCTGCGGCCACTCAGTAGGATTTGTAAAGAGTGGATCTCTGCTTTGTACAGATGCAATTCCTGCCGTACCTTTGAACTTTGACTATTGAGCGGCTGATGGGAGGGCTCAACAAAGTGCCAGTTCTTATACCGGCATTTAGGTCTGTCCCATTGGTTAGTGTCTATCACTGCCGGGTGACAGTTGAGTGACAGTTGAGCAGTGCTGTATTGAACCCTTGTGTATGTGGACCCTGTAACAGCACAACGACGCTCCGGTCGTCATCCTAACACCACTTCCTGGTTATCTCCACCGCACAGATGACTTCTTCTTGTCAACTTCATGTTCTGTAAAGACAAAAAAGAAAGAAGATCTTAGTAGCTTAATGACTAGTATGTAGTATTAAAATGTATATTTTTTTTTATGTCCAATGTATTTGTATTTAGGTTCATAAAGATAACATGAGTATATAACTAAAAACGTTTGAAATGAAAACAAAAGGTTAGATTTCAGGATTACTGTTCAAAAATAAAAATAAATATTCAGGATTCCAATTCAAAAGAAGCAAAAATAGCCGATCTACAAGCTCAAAACGCACCGCAGCGCGATGCGTTTTGAGCTTGTAGAAATGACAAAGTAGAACGTAGCAATGTGGCCCTCTGGAGTGAAGGTGAAAATATAGTGGCCCTCGCCATCATCAAAGTTGCCCACCCCTGAATTAAAGGGTGATGTCATAATATTGAGGCATACAATATATAAGGGCCATGAGAGGGGCCGTCTATGCCCACGATAACAAGGTATATATGGGGAGATTGTGATGTCTTATTGGCTGAAGGGTTACAAGGGATGATGAGTAAAAACTCATCATCAGCCAAAGGGTAGATCTTTGTGCCCATACATGGTGTTACATGTGAGCCCACACTGTTTCGTAGGAACAGTATTTCTGGTTAGAAAGTTGCAATTCTGGGAAATTGCAAGTGTGGTTGCCTGACCAACAGCTTAACTTTTCTGTGCAGCCTTACAACCTGGTTAACATTACTCAAAATGTTTACAAAAAAATCACACCCAACGTGAAGTGAGCGGTGGTCGTGCTTGCATAACGTCTTCAGACTAGGATTTGAGTCTAGGATGTACAGGCTATGCTACACACACACGTTTTGCTATGGCAAAACGCTGAGGAAAAAGGCTACAGACATACGACACATGACATCACTAGACAAACATGATGCTACGTACACACATTTTGCTATGGCAAAACGCTGAGGAAAAAGGCTACATACACATGCACAGCCACTCTATGGAGCGGTTTACCACCGCTCAAAAATAGTTTTCACGTTGCTGGCAGGAGGAATCTAAAATCAAATATCGTTTTAAACGGTCAATTAAATGAAGTCACCTAATTTGCAACAAATTACATCTTGCATATAATTCTACATTGATTCAAATTCTGAACTTTGACATGCGGAGGGAGTCGGGGAGATAGGTGGGCTATTGCTAATTGAGTCTAATGATCATTATAACAATGTCCTGACAATCAAAATATGTCTGAATATTTGATGGGGTGTCATTAAAATCTATGTTGACAATGACGTGGCACACTGCCTATCTACAAAATAAAAACATGGCACTTCATTTCAAAAAGGTTGCTGACCCCTGCAATAGTGTGTTGCCCATAGCAACCACACTAACTAACTATAAACTAAAAAAATCACACCCAATGTGAAGTGAGCGGTGGTCGTGCTTGCATAACATCTTCAGACTAGGATTTGAGTCTAGGATGTACAGGCTATGCTACACACACACGTTTTGCTATGGCAAAACGCTGAGGAAAAAGGCTACAGACATACGACATATCATATGACATCACTAGACAAACATGATGCTACGCACACACATTTTGCTATGGCAAAACGCTGAGGAAAAAGGCTACGGACACACGCACAGCTACGGACACACACACATTTTGCTATGGCAAAACGCTGAGGAAAAAGGCTTAAGACATAGCCTACGACATATGACATCACTAGACAAACATGATGCTAGGCGCACACATTTTACTATGGCAAAACGCTGAGGAAAAAGGCTACGGACACACGCACAGCCACTTATAGGAGCGGTTTGCACCGCTCAAAAATACTGTTCCTATGAAACAGTGTGGGCACGCATGCAACACCATGTATGGGCACAAAGATCTGCCCTTTGCAAGTGTGGTTGCTGACGTGACTATATTCTGCAGCGTGCTGTCATGTGAAGCTCAACCAATACTCCAGCTACCACCACTCCCAGATGTTTTCCCACCAATTTCCAATTGCACCTCATTGGCTAAGGGCCCTGCCTTTGTACTGTCGGGGAGAACTTGATAGATACACAAATAAATAAATAATGAAGATAACATACTGGTCTCGCCTTTCAGGCTAGCCCACAATTAGCCAAATCTATGTCCGTCTGTGTGTCTGTCTGTCTGCGCTTACACCCACCCAATGGGTTAAACCCCTGAACGCAGAGTGACGTCATTCAATGGGACCAGCATTGCGGTTCTTGGTGACGTCACCATCAACAAGTGCGGCCTGATATAAATTACAAGGCCCGCTCTGCTGGAGCATAAGCAGGTCATACAAATCTATGCATGTCTGTGTGTGTTTTAGGGCATTAACAAAAAAGTCGACAAGTTGACTCAAGCCCATATCAGAGTCGGGTCCGCGGTGTAGTGCGGTGTAGTCTTTTTGAGTCATAAAACTACAACGTTAACGCTCAAAAAGTACACCGCACTTCCACCGCGGACCCGACTCTGATACGGGCTTCAGTCGTCTTCATTACATAAGTCGAAAGTCAAAGTAAAAAAATAAAAACATTCCATTGTGAAAATAGCAGATCTACATGCTCACAACGTTGTGAGCATGTAGATCTGCTATTTTCACAATTTCTGCCTCTATATATTTGACAATTTTGACAATGTTTAATTTGTCATTTTAGAGGTATTAAAAAGTCCTTAAAAGTCCTTAAATTGTCACTTTAGAAATGTGCAGATACCCTTTATACACTTAAACTTTATGTTGGTTTGTTTACTGTTGAGTGAGAAAACAATGTTGCACATTAAGTTAATCATCTGGGGACCCCCCAAAATAATTGGGGGGGGGTCGTGTGTGATGTGATGACATCATCAAACGATAAAGTCGGCTTCAACTCAACTTTTTACTGAGTCGAGTCGACTTGCAAAAATCACAAGTCGTTAATGCCCTAGTGTGTTTATGCCTGTGCGTAGCCAATCACAAGCTACAGCTGACAGCCTTTAAAGCAATGACTGTAAATAAGGACAGTAAAGAGTTTTAAATGTGATGTAAAGTGTCATGAATGAAACACTCATCTAAAGTGCTGTTCCACTCATTTTGGAGCTGCACCCTCTAGCGGAGTCCCCACAAGTTCTTTTGCTCACCACTAGGGGGATGTACCCTCAAGCCCTTACCATGTTGACGTCACTTAAAGGAGCCTGAAACCCCGCCTCTATGTTCATTTTATCAGAATTCAGCTTATGAAAAGAAATCTAACATGTAGGCGTGGTTATCTGTTGTTGAGGGCAAGGGGCGGAGTAATGCGTGCATATCATTATATTCTGAAAGTAGCCACACAGACTGAGCTGTCCGCACTTGCCGTCAGCATTTCAGAAACCATAAATAATAACTGGAAGAACACAGAAATAGCTACAGAGATAGCATAAAGCTCTGAATCCACAAGCCTATGGGCAAATTGAACCATATCATTGCTCCCTATCACAAGTGACTCATTTATATAATATATATGTAGCAAGGGCTCAATTATGTACTGACAACGCCACCCTCACAAATAGGAGTGAGGGATCCTTTAAATACATTCACCATATACTGTATAGGCTAGACAAGGTAACGGGTTCCCCAATTAGGTACGGGTTCAGAATGAACAGAACCAGAGGCTGATGTATCAAAAGTGTCACGTTTTATTACAAGTATCAAAATAGTAAATAGTTGATTTACAGAAAGAAAGGGGGTTAGTCAGCAATATATATATATCCTAGGAAACCTTGAAATGGGACTAAGCCCGAGGACAAATGGGTATAGTTGGGGTTTTGAGTTAGGGCCTACTGGAGCCTCTAAACTAAATCAACATTGCAAACAAAACAAATCAAAGCACGCAAAACTCAAATAAAGTAATTCAAGTAAATCAAGTAATTGGAGTAAATAAAGTAATTCGAGTAAAGTAAATAAAGTAATTAGAGTAAATAAAGTAAATAAAGTAATTCGAGTAAATAAAGTAATTCGAGTAAATAAAGTAAATCAAATAAACACAGCAAACAAATCAAATGAAAGGATGGCCCAGTATGTCTGTCACTCTGACCCTAATATGGCACATAGTCCTATTATCCCAGTCACTACAGTATATTTGTGGCACGTGGGAAAAACAGTGAATGCGGTTCAGCTCCTACAGGAGATATAGATAAATCTGGTTACCCTTCCATAAAAACATTCATTACAATTCATTATAACCAATGCATATTATATAAAATACAAATTAAAACATACCCCGTCAATATACTGTATTCTCACTCTCGCTGCACAACCACAGGGTGTATGGTTAAACAACCCAGTTAGACCTGGAGGCTCTGTGAAGCATAGCATAGCAAACAATCTGGCAATAGTTAAAAACTGTGTTCACATATGAAATACCCTCCCAAAACCCATTTCCCTACCCTGACTCAGGCACTGTTCAGTATTCCCAAATTCCTTTCCCATCAGCAACCTGCCCAAGTCTGTAATCAGAATATACAACTTATTAAACTATATCCAATATAACAATAAAACCCCCCCATTTAGTAGAATATTCCTTACCAACTGCTATGCTGCACCACCCATGCCTCCAGGTCCAAACACTGTTTGTCAGGCTTCTGGCAAATGGAGGGCCTCAAACCCTAACCAGCCCTTTATGCACTGCTCTCTTAAAGGGCCAGTGCTACATATATTTATAGAAAAAGTGATTTTGGGTTTCATGCAGCTTTAAGTCAGTGAGTCAACAAGGCTTAGGGAGGACATTGGAATTGTGCCAGAACTGTGAGCTTGTAGATCAATGTAAAAACATAATGTGGCAGATTTTCAACACATGCAGTCATTTTTCAAAAAGTTTGCACAGAACACAAACACAATTACATTTATTCTACCACTGCCTACTTCGTCAAATTATATCAAAACTAGGTAACAGTATTTACATTGTAATTCATTCATAACTTATTCAAAAAAGAAATGTGAGCCCATAATTCACGAGGGGTTGTTCCTGGAGGCGTGGCATAGTGGTATATTAGGCCTAGAAGAATTATTGAATGCTTTAGCTATTGAAAAATAGCATATATACAAGATCTGCGTGTAGATCTGCTATTTTTGAAAACGTTGCGAAAATGTGTGCAAATCTTTGAATATTTGTATTTTTAAAGTGAACGTTTGCAACGTTCACGTTTTGCTTCTGGGTGGTCCCTGGAACTAGATATTTTGAGATGGGGGTCCGTGGCCAAATAAATATCATTTTGGGGGATCCTTCACATGATAAGGTTTGAGAACCACTGACATAGTCGTCTCTCAAGAACAGGCTAACTGAGCTCCAGTTAAGTGAAAAGGACATTTTCTTTGACGATGGCTGGCCAGATTGCTGACATAGAAACATAGGGTTTTTCCAAAAAACCTTAGAAGGATTCAAAAGACACTTATAGAATCGGGTACAAATTTTAATTTTCATGATTTAAAAAAAAAATAGCAGATCTACAAGCTCGCAGCGCGGCACTCGGTGCCGCGCTGTGAGCTTGTATATCTGCTATTTTCCAATAGTTAAAGCATAAAATAATGATACACAATAATGTGTACCCGTTCTAAATGGGTTAATAGATCCTGGCTTTGTAAATGAGGGTACAGATATGGCAAAGTTTGAGATCCCATAAAGTTCATTTAGGAACATTTTTAGAGGTGGTGGGGAAAATGATCACCATGTAGTTTTATTGATCAGAGATTCGTTTTTCTGAGAATTAAACCGCACTTTGGTCGTGTGGAGTGCAACTTTAACCATACACTGTTTATGCTGGACAATGTAACTGAACAAGGTAGAGCAGGGGCGTCAATTGGGTATGGCAGGGGTATGCAGTTGCCATACCCTGGGTCCAGGGGGTAAAATAAAAGTCAGTTTTAAATATAAATCCATGAATGTCTCTTTGTCTATCTGCGCTGGTTATTATGTTGTTAAATTACAATAAAATAACTACAAATGCAACGTTTAACAAAATGGTCACTTTAACAAGGTATTATAATTATATTCTCCCCATCTTGACAGAATGGTATATTCCCAGGCGCAATTCATTATTGTTAATTGTGGCACGTTTACTAACATGCCAAGTTTAACTGCATTTGAAAAACCATTCCAGGCTTCCATATTCAGCCCAAGAGCAGAAACGGGGGAAACATATAATGTACTCCTTAAAATAAATGTATCATGCCTGTTGCTAAGGTATGGCATCATGACTGGTGTCTTGCACGCGTGCCTTAACGCGCATGCAAGACACCGGTCATGTTGCCATACCTTAGCTTTTTCTGAACTGACGCCACTGAGGTAGAGTTCCCCAATAGGCTCTATGCACAGCAGACATATAGGAGAAAAGCTGGGTCTCTTCTCACTTCCTTCAAAGGTGTTACCAATGATCTCCATGAAGGCTCTGTTCCATTTCATGTAGCACAGTGGTTCTCAAACCTTTTATTTCAAGGACCCCCATAATAACTAAATGTACAAATGGAACCAAATGGACCATTGCGGGTCCAATTGGTTCCATTTGTACACTCTCAGGGTTACACACCTTTTTAAGGGGTCATTCGGAGCCCCCAAGGAACCATGAGGGTCCCTGGACCACACTTTGAGACCCACTGGTGTAGCAGAGTGTTTCCAGTGAGCAAACATGCAACAACATCAGCACCCTGACTCTGTTTGGAGCCTTCATTAGTATCATTGGTAACACTGATTCTGTTTGGAGCCTGCTTTAGTATCATTGGTAACACATGTGAAGGAAGTGAGAAGACACCCAACTTCCAGGCCCGGATCTACCATATGGGCTCTTTGGGCACGTGCCCAGGGGCCCCTGGACATCAAGGGCCCTCCAAGATGGTTAAAAAAAATGTTTAATCAGAATGAAATACATGATATCCGCCACCCCTGACACAAATGCTGTAAGAATGCTGCTGAAAAGTGCTGATTGTGTGTTAAGTACAATGTACAATATTTCATGAAAGTCAAATCAACTGATTAAAACTCCGCCGGGCCATGCAGTGCCAACTACTGCTGCAGATGTTATATTGGACCTACATGCCTACGTATGCCTACAAAACATTTTGCGTGCGGACCGGGGCCCCTTAGTGCTTCAGTGCCCAGGGGCCCTCTGAGGTGTTAATCCAGCCCTGCCAACTTCTCTCCAAAATGGCTGCTGTGCATATACTGTAGTCTGTTACAGGGGTAGGCAACCTTAGGTACGGTGCCAACATTGGCACAGGGGAAGGTGATCACTGGCACACTGGCAGAAGTATGAGAGAGTACACTCCTATCTATATGCAATTTACAACCTGCATAGAATTCTGCATTCATTCAAACTGATAACTTTGACTGGGGAGAAAGTCTGGGAGAGAAGTGGGCTATTGCTAATTGTTTCTAATGATCATTAGGCCTACATCCTAATGTAAAAGAATATATTTCTAAAGAACAACAACAATAAAGGTTGTTATTTATAGCCTGTCAAAATCAATTGTAAATGTGACATTTTGGTGTCATAAATAATTAAACTAAATGTTGACATGACACAATGACTATCATAATTAAACTAAATGTTGATAATATGACACACTGACTATAATAATTACACTAAATGTTGATAATATGACACAATGACTATCATAATTAAACTAAATGTTGATAATATGACACAATGACTATCATAATTAAACTAAATGTTGATACTATGACACAATGACTATCATAATTGAACTAAATGTTGATAATATGACACACTGACTATCATAATTAAACTAAATGTTGATAATATGACACACTGACTATCATAATTAAACTAAATGTTGATAATATGACACAATGACTATCATAATTGAACTAAATGTTGATAATATGACACACTGACTATCATAATTAAACTAAATGTTGACATGGCACACTGAGTATCAAGAAGATACAAACATGGCACTTCATGTCAAAAAGGTTGCCGGCCCCTGGTCTATTAGGTATGGGTTCAGAATGAACAGAACCAGAGGCTGATGTAACAAACATGTCAAGTTTATGTAGAAAAAGAATGTTAAAATACAGAAGGGAAGAGGGTTTATTATAGCTGTGGGAACTCGTGATGCTAAAAGTGGGAGTGAAGGCTTCAGGGCCTACTGGGTCCTCTCTAAACCAGTGGTTCTCAACCTTTTCAGGCTGTGACCCCCAAAATAATCATATTTTAACCGGGGTCCTTAAACTGTCACTGTAGAAATGTGCAGATACCCTCCATACACTTAAACTTTGTGTTGGTTTGTTTACTGTTGAGTGAGAAAACAATGCTGCACATCTGCTCTAAACTAAACATAAACAGCAAATAAACAAATCAAATTCAAATATAATGCAAAACCAAAAGCAAAGAAAGTAATTCAAGTCATTAAAGTAACCACAGCAAACAACATCCAAACCATGCAATATGAATGGATGGCCTCCATACATCCATGCCCTCAGCACAACAAACACAATCTGACAAAAGCCAGTCTCAAACATACTATGGCAAGGTGGGAGAAACAGTGAAAGGCTGTAGGTTAGGTTAGGTTGGTTAGTTGTCCTCCTACATTAGATCACATACTAGCTTACATCTGGTTACCCTTCAATACAGATTCATTACATTACACAAAATATAGCAACATGACTCAAATACAACAAAATACCAAAACATACCCAGTCAATGTATTCAAGGCTGCCACTGGAATCAAACACCTCATGCTTCCAGGTCCACAACAAACATTCAAAACTTCTGGCCAAACAGTATGGCTGACAAAATGGCCGCCTCTTGTATGGACTACCCTTAAAGGGCCAGCGCAGGCAGCGCTACAGGTCTGTCAATGGTAGAGCAGGGACGTGCAGAGAATGTTATAGAGGCAGGGGCTGCCATTTCTAAAAGGGCCTTTTGGTGGAAATATCGAAAATAGCAGACCTCCAGGCTTGGAGGTGGGCTATTTTGGGTGCTTGATACCACACTGAACTAAACATATATACAGGAGTCAATACTAGAGTCCATACTGGCATAGAGCATGGATTTCTACAAAGACAGGGCAATTATTTAAAGATTGTTTGGACAAGGCAATTCACTTGAATGCTGCCTTCAGGTATGGCATGGAAAGAGGGGCATTTGCATTTATTTCACCATACTAAAAACTGCATTCATGATGTGGAGAGGGTACTTTTTTACAGAAAGATAAAAGGGCAGGGGCTCAAGCCCCCTTTGGTGTCTATGTGTGCACATGCCTGATGGTATGTGTTGCAAAACTAAATTCAACATATTAAAAACAAAAGAAGAAACTTGAGTTGCAATGTGAGGCTTTTAACCCATTTAGAACGGGTACACATTATTGTGTATCATTATTTTATGCTTTAACTATTGAAAAATAGCAGATATACAAGCTCACAGCGCGGCACCGAGTGCCGCTGCGTTTCTATGTCAGCAATCTGGCCAGCCATCGTCAAAGAAAAGGTCCTTTTCACTTAAATGGAGCTCAGTTAGTCTGTTCTTGAGAGGCTATATGTCAGTGGTTCTCAAACCTTTTCTTCTTAAGGACCCCCTAAATGATATTTATTTGGCCACGGACCCCCCATCTCAAAATATTTATTTCCAGGGACCACCCAGAAGCAAAATTTGAGTTACAAACGTTCGCTTTGAAAATACATAATATTCAAAGATTTGCACACATTTTCATGACTTTGTCAAAAATAGCAGATCTGCAGATCTGCTAAATAGCAGATCTGCTATTTTTCACTGATTAAAGCATAGGTGTTTGTGTTCAATGACAGTTCAATGACAGTCTGTTTCACTCTATGTTGTGGTATTGATACGAGGTGTGAGGTGTTCCACCACTGTGTGGAGCTCTTATTGCAAAAGGCCCGTATTTTTCTTTTAACCCAGGGGTCTTCAACAGGGGGTCCGGGACCCCTAGGGGGTCCCCAGAGTTACTACAGGGCGTCCTCCAAATCTTTGAGTGATAGAAACTTTATTTCCTTCCTTTTTTATTTGCGACTGTCAGGTCGCAGTTACTATCAAAACCTCGACCAGCTGTCCGTCAGTCCGTCTGTCCATCAGTCCGTCAGTCCTCAATTCTCACTTGACCCTCTTCTAGCGTTGTGAGCTTGTGGATCGGCTATTTTTGGCAAAGAGGTTTGGTGTATAGGGGAAGAAGTGCAGACTAATCACAGAGTGAAAGGTGAAGTTTTGACGGTTCAAGTGGTTAAATAACTGAAAACTCAAATTGACATGAATCCAAAATACACTGATGATTGTGCTGTCAAACAATGAAACTATATTGAATCTATGAAGAGGTTGTGGGGGGTCCCTGCTTCATCTCTCGTCTCCTCTCAACTAAGGGGTCCTTGACCTGAAAACGTTGAAGACCCCTGTTTTAACCCATTAAGACCTGTAATTATTTTATACTTTAGCCATTGAAAAATAGCAGATATACAAGCTCACAGCGGGCCACCGAGTGCCACGCTTGTAGATCTGCTATTTTTTTTTTTTTAAATCATGAAAATATTAGCAAATCTTTGAATGTATATTTTTCAAAGCAAACTTCTGTAACTCAAATCTCTGCCTCTGGGGGCTCCCTGGAACAACATGTTTATTCATGACCACATGAAGAGAAGTACAAGAATGCCTCTTACAAAAGACATAAACAATGCCAGTGCAGTCAGTTGATTAGGGAAACAGCCAAGTGCATGTAGGACACAACAATTACATACAATACTGATAACATAGGCCTACATGTCAAACACAGCAGACACTTTCACAAAAACATAATTTCATGCTTTTACACTGATTAGTGCAAACTATTTACCTAATGCCCTGCATGACAATAATAAGTTGACGTTTTTTTAACGTTTCTTAGTTTGTCATAACATATTTAAATTTGACATGTCATAAACCTAGAGGTCCCCCTAAACATTGGTCTTCTGAATATTTCCAGCGAAAATGTGTAGCCCCAACGGTTTACAAGATAAAGCCATGTTGGAAGTTGTGGTCATTTTTAAAAGGGTGTGGTCATTCTGGGTATTTTGTCCCGGATAAAGAATCTTCTCACAGTTTACAGTTTAGCAGACGCTTTGAATCCAAAGCGACTTACAACAAGCAGGTAATGCATCACTATAATAAGCAAGTCAACAATGCAACAAATGCATAGGAATATCAATCTAGAAAAACAATAACATAGGTAGACCATGCACCCAATCAGTAAAAACTTTTCTAAAACCTAAAAATGCTCCCTAGATTCATGTGTGGTCACCGAAGGAAGGGAAGTGTTACAGTAGTGCTTAGTTGGAGTTAGGGAGTGAGTCTGTAGACGCATTTCTGGTCCACGTTACACTGATAAGAACTAGATGCGTGCGCAGGTCGGTACCAAAATTAGCCAATGAAACCAGCGCTCCCCAAAACAACAGGTTTGGGGATTGGTGGGAATTGATTACATGATACAGTCACCTGTGCATTTAGTCTCAATGTTTGTAAACAAGAAACGGGTCTGTAGTTCTAATTCAGGGAGTTGGAAAGGGGGGGATACATTTTGGCTGGTTGAAGACCAGTCGTGCCGCGGCATTTTGGATCAGTTGGAGAGGCTTAAGTGCACATGCTGGGAGGCCAGTGAGGAGTTCTTGCATTGTTCCTTGGGGTCATATTAGTCAAGAGCAGTTGAGATATTCTCTCCTAAATGAAGTGCATAGGCCTACATATATTAGCCAGGTCCTAGACTACTATCTGACAATGCTTTTCAATGGGAAAGGAGTGTACAATGGATCTACAAGCTCACAATGGCTTTAACCTTAGCCTACAGTTGGCAGACCCCCTGTGGTATAACTCTGAGGACTCCCTGGGGGTCTGGGACCCCCTATTGAAGACCCCTGGGTTAGTATAAGCAGCGTGAGAGCAGGTATTGCTTAAGGTGGTGTTTTATGAGGCAGGGGCTTTAATAGCTGACTGGAGCACAGTCCTTTGAATTCCTATTAACTGTCTGCTTAACTGAGAGGAGTGGAGCCACCAATCTATGTGAATCACTTTATGTAACCTGTCTGTCTGTCTGTCTGTCTGTCTGTCTGTCTGTCTGTCTGTCTGGCTGTCTGTCTGTCTGTCTGTCTGTCTGTCTGTCTGTCTGTCTGTCTGTCTGTCTGTCTGTCATTACAGGTAATGCAGTTTATGAACTGTATTAACTGTTTCAAATGATACATAAAAACTAATAAAACCAAGTCAAACCTAAACATATCCAAAGGAAGTGCAGGTATTATATATGGGCATAAAAAGTATGTCATGTGACATCACTTCCTGTACAGACAGTCAGACAGACAGCCATTGACTCCAACCTAACAATGGCTTCTGTCTATGACGGTAGTTCCATATGACATATTGGACTAGACTATCTCCATATATAGTGTTATCCACATCTCCATGTTAGGACTCATATATGGGCATAAAAAGTATGTCATGTGACATCACTTCCTGTACAGACAGTCAGCAATTGACTCCGGATTAACAATGGCTACTGTCTATGACGGTAGTCCCATATGACATATTGGACTAGACTATCTCCATATATAGTGTAATCCACATCTCCATGTTTAGACAGCCAATGACTCCGGCCTAACAATGGCTACTTTCTATGACGGTAGTCCCATATGACATGATGGACTGGACTATCTCCATATATAGTGTTATCCACATTTCGTGTAGCCGCCCTGTACAGGAAGTGATGTCACAACTCGCTGACATCACACTGACATCACAGAGGATACGGACGGTCACGAGGATACGGAAGGTCACTCAAACACGGTTCTTCAGAGTATATGCGACCTTCGGTCGCAACGACCTTCGGTCGCAATTATTATTATTTTTGTGTGCACTTCATAGGCATGTTAGATAAAGGTCCTTAGATTGCGTGTAGAATGTTTCATGCAAATTGCTAAAAAGAAATCCTAGAATAAAAACGGGTTTAAGCGTTTCACAAACTGCTCAAAATGATATAGCGCCCCCCTTTGGCCAATTGGGAAGATTGGTTTTAGTGATATTTGGACTAACACTCTACATCTTTGCCAAATGCCATGAACATGTTACTTTGCATGTATGATTTAGAGGCAGAAGAATAATTTGCATAAAACTGCAATATTCATTGAATTATTAAAAAAGTATGTTTCAATTTTAAAGAAATCCGATCTGACATATCTTTAGATATTGGTCCAAAGTTCACGTAAAAAAGAGTTTTTTGCACGTGACCCGAAAATTCCAGAATTAAAGTCGGGTTTACGCGTTTTACAAACTGCTCAAAATGGCTTACTTAACAACGACACAGATGTCTTCCGCTTGAGTCAAAGCACGCGTGTAACAAGTTGCATGTCTTAAAACGAAACGAGTCATGACTTATGCCCGTTTGAAGTTTGAATTTTTAAACGCTTTGTATAGCACCCCCCTTTGGGGGTGCGATTGGAATAAAATTGGTTTCAGTGATACTTTGACTAACCCTCCACATCTTTGCCAAATGCCATGAACGTGTAACTTTGCATGCATGATTTAGAGGCAGAAGAATAATTTGCATAAAACCGCAATATTGATTGAATTATTAAAAAATAATGTTTCACTTTAAAAGAAATCCGACCAGACAGTTTGACCGTATTGGTCCAAAGTTCATGTGAAAAAGGTTTTGTGCGCGTTATGCAAAAATCCCAGGAGGAGATAGATTTTTACTGTTTTTCATATAATTCAAAATTCTGGGGGATCTAAAGGTCAGAGGTCAAAAGTCAGAGCGTAAAAGTTGTTCGGCATGAGGAGACGCATACGTGTATACAGGTTTCATGGCTGTACCTCAAACAGAGCATGAGCTCTATCTGTTCAAAGTTCACACATTCGAAGGCTTCCTACAGCGCCACCATTTGGCCGATTGCTATAGAAAATAATAGCACACTTCGCCACTGTAAACTGAACACATTGATGTTTTTATTTTCATTTTCTCACTAAGTATGTAGGAGTAGAAAGGAACCGAAGTTCCCGTCTACTGATTGCCTGCCTGCCTGCCTGATAGATAAACTAGAAAATATTGTTCCTTCGAAACAATTGTGGGCTCGCTTCAAGCCAGAAAACAATGGCTATAAAAGTACAAAATGTCAAGATCGCAGGCAGTGCTCTCTTTGACGTTACCGACGTCAAAGATTGGTCCATTTTGTTCCAAAAATGTGTTGTGCAAAAGTTGACCCGCTGGTGGCGCTATAACAGGCCAATGTGAGAAGGGTGGTATCTGTTCCTTGACCTATTGGGAATGTGCTTGCAAGATTTCACGCACATTGCAGGCTGTGTTCATGATTTGAGGTGTTTTTGGCTTTGGCCACTTTATCGCTGCTTGCAGCTATATTCATTATTATTATTATTATTATTTTGTGTGTGCACTTCATAGGCATATTAGATAAAGGTCCTTAGATTGTGTGTAGAATGTTTCATGCAAATTGCAAAAAAAAAATCCTAATGGGTTTAAGCGTTTCACAAACTGCTCAAAATGATATAGCGCCCCCCTTTGGCCAATTGGGGTAAGATTGGTTTTAGTGATATTTGGACTAACACTCTACATCTTTGCCAAATGCCATGAACATGTTACTTTGCATGTATGATTTAGAGGCAGAAGAATAATTTGCATAAAACTGCAATATTCATTGAATTTATTTAAAAAGGCATGTTTCAATTTTAAAGAAATCCGATCTGACAGATCTTTAGATATCGGTCCAAAGTTCACGTAAAAAAAGTTTTGTGCACGTGGAGCGAAAATTCCAGAATAAAAGCGGGTTTACGCGTTTTACAAACTGCTCAAAATGGCGGAAAACCGAAGGGCGGAGCTTACTTAACAACAAGACAGATGTCTTCCACTCGAGTCAAAGCACGCGTGTAACAAGTTGCATGTCTTCAAACGAAACGAGTCATGACTTATGCCCGTTTGAAGTTTGAATTTTCAAACGCTTCGTATAGCGCCCCCCTTTGGCCGATTGGAATAAAATTGGTTTCAGTGATACTTTGACTAACCCTCCACATCTTTGCCAAATGCCATGAACGTGTAACTTTGCATGTATGATTTAGAGGCCGAAGAATAATTTGCATAAAACCGCAATATTGATTGAATTATAAAAAAATTATATTTCACTTTAAAAGAAATCCGACCAGACAGTTTGACCGTATTGGTCCAAAGTTCATGTGAAAAAAGTGTTGTGCGCGTAACGCAAAAATCCCAGGAGGAGATAGATTTTTACTGTTTTTCATATAATTCAAAATTCTGGGGGATCTAAAGGTCAGAGGTTAAAGTCAGAGCATAACATTTGTTCGGCATGAGGAGACGCATACGTGTATACAGGTTTCATGGCTGTACTTAAAACAGAGCATGATCTATACCTGTTCAAAGTTCGCACTTTCGAAGGCTTCCTACAGCGCCACCATTTGGCCGATTTGAATAAAATTGGTTTCAGTGATACTTTGACTAACCCTCTACATCTTTGCCAAATGCCATGAACGTGTAACTTTGCATGTATGATTTAGAGGCAGAAGAATAATTTGCATAAAACCGCAATATCTATTGAATTATTAAAAAATTATATTTAACTTTAAAAGAAATCCGACCAGACAGTTTGACCGTATTGGTCCAAAGTTCATGTGAAAAAGGTTTTGTGCACTTGACGCGAAAATCCCAGGAGGAGATAGATTTTTACTGTTTTTCATATAATTCCGAATTGTGGGAGACCTAAAGGTCAGAGGTCAAAAGTTAGAGGGTAAAAGTTGTTCGGCATGAGGAGACGCATAAGTGTATACAGGTTTCATGGCTGTATGTATAACACAGCATGAGCTATACCTGTTCAAAGATCGCACTTTCGAAGGCTTCCTGCAGCGCCACCATTTGGCCGATTGCTGTAAAAAGTAATAGCACACTTCGCCACAGTAAGCTGAACACATTGATGTTTTTATTTTCATTTTCTCACTAAGTATGTAGGAGTAGAAAGGAACCGAAGTTTTTTGATACTTGCACTGCCTGCCTAGTAAATAATGACAATATCTAAAGTGTGCTCGCCTTATAGGCGAGCCCACAATAATGACAATATCTAAAGTGTGCTCGCCTTATAGGCGAGCCCACAACTAACGTACATCAGGTATGCCAATGCTATGAATTACATCTCCTTTCAATAGCAATGTTACGTTAGCATACTTAGCAACTGCTGCTTTTCAGAAAGTTTACCTTCAGAGTTCAGAGTGAAAAAGCGCTCAGCTCAGCTGCCTCTTAAAACTGGTCGTTCGTAAATAAGCCACACTGAACGCACTCTACAACGACACGCCCACTGCACTCAATTCAATTTCAATTCAAAGGAGCTTTATTGGCATGAGAAAACATACGTTTACATTGCCAAAGCAAGTGTCACACATAAAATAAAAACAGTTGAAAATGGGGAACATATATACATTGGGAGGGGGTACAGCATTGTGTAAACAGAGCTATGTCTCATTGTGACATTTTATATACAGGGTATAAAGCTTTTGGAACAAATAACAGCATTATTTTTTCTCAAAATGCATTTAAAGGTAGCGGCTCTGTTTCATACTGTATGTGCAGTAGGTCTAGATGTCAATCCATGGTTTATAGTCCTTAGGGTGGTTGTGTTTCTAGCCTTCTTTTGTCGCAACAGTTCACAAATCTTGCTGCTGTGTTTGAACATTGTTGTATTTCTCCCAGTAGGTATGGGAGTTTTTCATCATTGGTCATGTTTTCAAACTCACTTCGGGTGTGTGTAATCTGTGGGAAGTATGTGTCTCTGATGTCTTGGTATAGTGGGCAGGAGGTTAGAAAGTGTAGCTCTGTTTCTACCACATTTTGTGTGCAGTGGGTGCATAGTCTATCTTCCCTTGGGAGCGGGGTCTGTCTGTGGCGGCCTTTCTCTATTGCAAGGCTGTGTTCGCTGAGTCTGTACCTAGTCAAGGTTTTCCTGAGTTTTGGGTCATTTACTGTGCTCAGATATTCTGCTAATGTATATTCTCTTTTTAGTGCCAGATAGCATTCCATTTTGCTTTGGTTTTGGGTTGTCTCTTTCCAGTATGTTAGGTAGCTTTCTTTTTGTTTTCTTATAATCTGGTTTGGTCCAAAGTGTTTTCCGTTTGGTAGTTGTCTTTCTGTTTGTGTACAGAGTCCCTGGGCCAGCTGGCTGAGGGGGCAACCCTGTAGGTTTTCACTGTGATTGAGGGCTATGTTATGGAGCGTGTCTGGATTGCTTTCTTTTAGGTGATTATAGAATTTAAGTGCTCTCTTTTTTACTTTTATAATGAGTGGGTATCGTCCTAATTCTGCCCTGCAAGCATTGTTTGTTGTTTTCCGTTGGGTGTGGAGTATAGATTTGCAGAGTTCTGCGTGCAGAGTCTCAGTTTGGTGTTTGTCCCATTTTTCAAATTCTTGTTTGGCAAGGGGACCCCAGATCTCACAGCCATAGAGGGCACTCACTACACTGAGCACACACCCGGTGCGGGTTTCCGAACGCACCCTTTATGTACACTTTATGATGAGGTGTGTAGACTAGAAGTAATATTTATAAAAGTGTGTACACATTTGCAAACTTGAAATGGGACATTCTGCATAATAAGATTTATAACAATTAATAACATTTACTTTTGGTACTTCACACATTTTGATACCAATACTTTTGTACTTTTACATTGCACATTTCGAATTCCAGACTTTTACTTGTAACAGAGTATTTCTACATTGCAGTATTGACACTTTTACTTTCCAACACTAGTCCTCATCTCATGAAACTTTAGGGCGACCAACAACATTGCGTCACTTCAGGAAGTCTGTCACGTGCAATACTCCACTTCCTGTTTACCGCTCGAGTCGCGTCCACCTTTAGCCAGTACAAGTGATTGCAACATCCCACAGTAGTCTTGTTGATTTGGGTCCAGATCAACTTAATACGTTTGGAGGCTGCTGTCGCTACGCACGACGACCACCACACAGCGACCGTCCGGTGCTTCTGTTGTCGTTGCGCTGACGGAGGAGCCATGGAGACGTGACATTGAGGAGGAAACGTGACCAGGCCAGGAGTCCTGGAGGTTTCCTGACTCCCGTCAGGTGACGGTGCTTTACAGTTGAATTCTACCCTCGTCAAGCAACCAGAAGGAATGTGTGGGACGACTAAACATCTCCTCTCGTGAAAAGTCTTCTCTGCTCGCGTGTAGTGGATTTATTTCGCCGTTTTATTGCCCACTCCCGACCGTAAACAAACCAGCGTTGAGTGGTGGAGCTAACGTTAGCTAGCCAGTTAGCCAGCTGGTGTTGTGTTCCACTCCACTGGCTTGCCTCGCAGGCTGGCTGACGGTCAGTGCGTGGAGGAGGGTGTCAGTTCGCCGGTGCCCTGAATTCGGGAGGCCTCCCCGGCCCCGGCCCCCTCAAGCGGGCAGTCAGGAAGAAACTGGCCGGGAAGGGATGGCCTGGTCGGTCCTCCCGTTCCCAAGGACAAGGCTCTGCGGTGTTTGAAGGAGGGCGAGTGCGGATAGAGCCCGCCGCCGTGGGTCGAGGCGCTATGATGGCCGCCTCCTCCCCCTCCTCCGGGGGCTTCATGATGTCGGTCAGGAAAGGCGAGGAAATAGTGGACTTGATAGATTTGTTTTCAAAGATGCAGTACAGGGCAAAAGAAGCCACTCCTCGGGTAAGTGTGGGGTCCTCGTCCTCCTTGGGTGTGCTGTTTGAGTTTGACTTATCATCAAGACTGGTGGTGTTTTTTTTACTGTCCACCTGAAACATGACCCTGTCACAAACAACCTGCAGCTTGCCAATATGCCAAAAACGAATACCAACTACGGTAACTTTATTTGTTCCCTCATCTTTGCAGGCAAATATGAAATGCCGTGATTAGACTGGGATGTAGTTGCTTAACAGTTATGTTTAGCTAAGTATTTTAAATTGTGCATTCTCCTGCAGGTGGAGATTGACTCTGTGTGTGTTCTTTAACTTAAGCCAATAACTACAGTAACTTTGTTTGTGTTTCCTCAGGTGGATGCGATAGAGAATCGCTGCTTAGAGCTCTTTGGCAGAGACTATAAGTACAGTGTCATCCACAACCCCAATGGAGAGGTGTGCGGCCACTACCCCCGGCAGATAGTCTACCTGGAGTATGAATCCACAGATTTCCAGAGAGATACTAGGTACCTCCCCACTCCTTCACCAACCCTAACAGCAATACAAAGTCCAGGCAACTCGGTCACTAGTTTCTCTGTTGTTTGTTTTGCGTCACGTGACTTGTAACATTTTGTGGTGCAGACCGACTCAGAAAGCAATGGTTGGTTAAGCTTTACATTTTAGAGTTATCAAGGCAGCTGAGGGTTAAAATGACTGATCTGTCATATGATGCCACATGATTTCTGAAAATGGGAAGTTGTGTCTAATAAATTCCAGTCTTCATACCACGGCTCCATTGCCATTCTGCGGTATCAAGTTCCAACAAGTAGTACCTTTTATCAAAAATGCTAGAGCAATGATCTTAATTGGAAGTTAATGCTGTAATGGTCCTTGATGCAAACTCATAGCATCTAAGAAATGTCAAGACAACACATTTTGTGATTTGTGTTGAGCATACAAACGCGTTTACAAATATGATTTGATAGACCATTATGTATTTCATAGTTTCATTGACACAAGGGTCCATTTACATGACATGGATCAATGGATAGCACATACAGTAAGTCAGGTGTAGCTCTGGTCCATGGCGTTAGAGTTCTATGTCAGTGATGATCCCTTGCGACCACAGGATATGCTGCGTACGTCTCTTGTAAAAAATAAAAGATACAGTTTTGCTACTCACCAAAACAAAGACGGCTTTTAGGAGTTGAAAACCTACTTTCCTTATTGGGTACGCTCTAAGCCACCCACCTCACGTCTAAAATACACCTTTTGGCCAGAAAAGAAAATATTTCACAGGAAATCTTTGCTACTCCACAGTGCCCCTACAGATCTTGTCAATAGAAATTTCTATTGACCAGATTTTCACCCTCTGGTGAAATATTTTTTACAGTCTTTGTTTTGGTGAATATCGAAACTGTATCTTTTATTTTTACTAGAGACGAGAGGTGCGCAGTGTTTCCTGCAGTCACATAGGATCATCACTGACATGGCGTTAAGGAGAACTCCTAACTCTATGGACCAGAGCTAGCACGTGTAAATGCTCCCCAGGCCTGGGAAATATCCAAGCCACCCCCAAAGGTGGTCATCATTGGTGCATTTGACCACATTTAAGTGTCCCGGGCATATCTTGGGTACCATCTGGCCAAAACGACATCAAACTTGACGTTTGACCCCCAGATTACCCTGGGGTAAAACATAATTTTACTCGAAATAAATAAAAAGAAAAACGAAAAGAATGAACTAAAAGTCAGAAATTGCTGTGACTAAACCTTGGACAATTTAACTGTTGATCTAAATTGCAGACCATCAAGAACCATTGATTGATTACTTGGTAATGTTGGCTCGGTAAACGGCAGGCGTTTTGTTGTTGTTATGAATCTCAGCATACATGGTCCTATGTTTTGGTACAGCATATGGTGAGCTGAGCAAAGAGGTAATTTGGTTAAGATCTTAAAATAGATGAACTGATGGTGATCTGCTTTTGTGTGTAGATTTGAGAGCACAATCCAGATCAGTAAGCTGCAGGACTTGGTGACTCGCAGCAAGCTGGCCCGCTGCAGAGGACGATTTGTATGCCCTGTCATCCTCTATAATGGCAAGGTATGGCCTTTTTTACAATTATTACTCTTATTGTCATTTCATCAAACGTTTACCAGGTTTGTTAAGAGAGATTCCATGAATATTCTTTTGGATTTTATTTTTATTAAATACAATTGTGAACAATAGCCAAGTAAGATAATGTGTCCATTGGCCAATCATGCGGTTCCCTGCAGCTCAACAGTGGTACAATACATTCCAGTTATAAAATAAATAAATAAGAAGATCAATATCATGTGGATCCACATGGTAACAGCGTGACTCCAATGTGGATTTTGGACTTCATGTAGCCAGCCTATTACGTCAGTCAGTTAAATCTTTAAAAAAGTATAAAACGTGAAATACAACAACAAAGCTGCGTTTCCACACAGGAGTCCCTGCACCACAACGCCTGTATTGGCAGACGTTTCCACATACAAGGACATAGTCCAAAGTGTGCTCAGGGGGATAACATTTTAGTCCCACTCAGACGGAACGTTCAAATAAATAAATACAATAAATGATAAATCAATCCGTGGTTATCAAACTGCCTTGATGTTACCTGAAACTGTTTTGGTGTGGGCTGTATAGCTTTAGAACAAATAGTTCCAGTTAGCGTTAGCGTCTTTGCATTATACAGCAACAGTCAGACAGAGTATGTCCGTTGTACGCTGAGGAAGACCGACCAGGTCGAAACGCATACGTTGTTCTCTGTCCAGAGAGGTAGATGAACCATGTGAGGGGGATTTCCTTGTGTGCTGGCGACTTCTTTTTAGTCTCCTGCAGTGCCACACTAAAAACATTTTCAGTAACCACTCAATTCTGAGGACAGGCATTTCCATCCTGATGGGAGTGGGCTCCTCTAAAACGCCTCGGCAGTCCACCCACAGGCTAGACTAGTAACTGAATGGTTTACCGAGCAGAACAATAAATAAATGATATGCCGTTGATAGAGTGCTATACTGTGAGATATTGACACTAGTGACGTTGGTGGTGTAGCTGGGTATACGGAAACATGTACACAAAATTAAACGACTATCCGTTTAGTACTATTTAGTACTAGATAAAACATTTCACACTTTCATTAGTCATCTTCACCTCTTTTGCTTGACTGGCTGCAAGACGAGACACAACAGCATCCCAACAAGGTCAACTGGTTTATTAGTGTAGAAACATGTTGATATAAAGCAATAAAAACAACAGCTGCTCAGCAGTCTCATGCCTTGCTTCCCTTCACAGCACATTTGCCGGTCATCCACTCTTGCTGGCTGGGGAGAGCTGTATGGACGCACAGGCTATAACTACATCTTCTCAGGTACCACACACACTGAATTAACTTTGATGGGGATGTGAAATCAGACTTGTGGTTGACTTGTTTCAGTTGCGTGTGTGTTTGTTGACGTGTGTGAATGGGTGCAGCAGTGCTTGGCTGTCAGCTGTATGTTTTGGGAGGACACTCAGGACAGGCATTGGATAATGAATGCCATTATGTTTGCTTCTAACAATAGAGGTGAATAGCACCTAGCTGCTGTTCTTCTTATATACATCCATTATATCTATCCGTTAATGTTTCTCTGCATATTGTATTGTTCATAAATTCCCTGTTAGCAGGACTGCTGATGTGTATGTTGGACACACAAGCCTAGCCTGGAATTCAGACTGATTCACTATGTCCTGTTTTTCACTTTTCTTCTCAGTCTGGGAAGCTGCCTATGTTAACACATATGGTGCCAACCCCGAGTTTCCCGAGTTTGTATTGGTACTACCGCTGTGCCAACCCCGAGTTTCCCGAGTTTGGGCCGTTTTTGAAAAATGTTTTTTTTTTTCTTTTTTCAATATTTTTTTTCCCAAAAAATTTTTGGACCTCCAAAAATGTATTAGGCATGATCGCGATCGCGAAATTGCATGTTTAACCCCCATACCAACTCATTCTTTCAAACATGGCAGCCATGTTTGTTTACATCTGAAGAAAACATAATGGCTGATAAATCATGAATGCCTGAACGGATTTCCAAGCGGATTCTTTTGTTTGAAAGCTGTGAACAGCATCTACACACGTGGTGCATCATCTCATTAACATGAGTGTTAAAGTAGCCTGGTTAATATAACCAGACTGCACAACACCACCCCCTGTTGGTAGACACGCAGTGAGGAATTAGTATGAGCAACGCCAGGCTAATGTTAAAGGGCTGGTCTCAGGACTCCCTCTTCACTTGGGGTTTTGCCTTGACTGCGCTTAAACCCTAAAATGTAACTTCACTAAAACTATCCCTAAACCCTAACCCTAACCTCTCAAACACTATGCCTAACCATAACCTTATCCCTAAACGTAACAGAAATAATAACAAGTAAGCCTTACCGAGCCATGAGGCCCATAGGGCAGGAGACTATCTCCGGTTTCTGTTGCATGAGGCAGTTTAATGTACAAGTACACCCCATAGCGCCATGGGGCACGTCCCATTTTGGTAAACGCCGGTTTTAAGGCAAACTGGGCAAATGTACTGCCCGGGTCTCCTACCGTACTGATCTCCTTCTGCCGTCCCGTTAATAACCTTTTGTTATGGTGAAATGTGAGCTCACCTTCATCCCATTCATGCGTTTATCGTGCGCTTGCCCAGGCCGTAAATATAACGATTGCATTCACCACGGCTTCGTAACTGGCCCTGGCCCGCGGCGCTCGGGCGCGAAGAGCAGGACCAAGGTCCGCTGGCCTTCGCGCCGCTTGCAATGTCGTGGACAATAACTGTGACATATAACCATTGTATTGCTAAAAATTCTTTATTAATTTCACCATAACAAAAGGAGGCTACTCTGTATTCGTTGGACAGTACGATAGGAGACCCGGGCAGTACATTTGCCCGGTTTGCCTTATCGGCGTTTGCCTTAGCGGCGTTTGCCTTAGCGGGATTTCCCCAGCGTCATGTCCAGGCCCTGGACATGAGTAGTTAGTATGTGGCAGGGTGACATGATGCTAGTATGCCCCAATCCAACCCTTGATGCTGAGTGTGAGTGTCAAGCAGGGAGGCACTGGTTCCCATTTTTCAGAGTCTTTGGTATGACCTGACCCTGACCACCTAGTCTCAGGGCGCACATTCTAACCACAAGGCAACTGAGCTGTATGGAGAAATAAAGCCCAAACCTAACTTAATTTCCGCCTGGGCAAAACACCAGGGAAAGACATCCTTCCGGCTAGTCTCAGAGTCAGACACCCAGGCGCAGAGGATTCTGATTGATTTGTGGGCGGGGCGCGACTGTAATGGTCTGTAGGCGGGCGGATGAGAGCCTTCCAATATAAAATTCAAGACACTTCCCTAATCCTTTTTACTGTGATTTGTTGAGCACTATCCAATCAGCAATTAGCCTAAATAACAGGTGACATTCTGAAATGCAGGCTCAAATGGAAGACGGCCTGACGGAGAAGCGAAGTAAAAAATGAATAGATAAATCCACTCGGATGAACTGAGTGAATCAGTCTGGATTCTAGGCTAACATAAGCTAGAAGTTGAAAGAATCTGTCATATTGCAGACAACTGTCTTCAGCCAAGTTTTGTGCAAGTGGGTTTCAAATGCTTTACCAACAGGAACCTCAAATAATATAGCATGAGACAAATTTTCCTGGCAGTTTACTGATGATTTAAAAGAGCGAATAGTGCAAATATGTCCCACAATATGTATGTGTGTATAACATGAATCTTTCTTAACAGGGGGTAGTGCTAGTGATGATACGTGGGCAGAGTCGGAGGAGGTCCCAGAAGAAGACAGTGCAGCCAGGTAAAAGAGCCGTGTTGAAAGTCTTTTTTTTCTTTCGCTTTCTTTCTTTTGATCTTTCGCCCCTTTTTTTGTTGCTTTTTCTTTCTTTCGCTCTCTCTCACTTTCTCTGACCCCATCTCTCCCTCCGTCTCTGTCCCTACAGGAACGGGGACTCTCAGCTATTTGACAAGGTGCGGGGTCACGACATTAAGCTGCTGCGTTACCTATCGGTGCGCAACATCTGTGACCTGATGGTAGAAAACAAGAAGGTCAAGTTTGGCCTAAAGTAAGTAAAAACAGCCCTGGGGCATGTGCGTACATACACTATTAAGTCATTGAATCCACCGTCCTTTTGCTTAGCAGTAGCCTTTTGTAAGGATCTTTTGTAAGGATCACACGCGTGTGTGTGTGTGTGTGTGTGTGTGTGTGTGTGTGTGTGTGTGTGTGTGTGTGTGTGTGTGTGTGTGTGTGTGTGTGTGTGTGTGTGTGTGTGTGTGTGTGTGTGTGTGTGTGTGTGTGTGTGTGTGTGTGTGTGTGTGTGACCTTTTCCATTTGTAACTGTTTTGGAGCAGGTTAATGGTACAGTTCTGCAGTGTGAACAGCAACAAACATGCAATGCCTCAGTTTGGTAGGATGGGAACATGATACATTTTGCGTGAATTCATGCGTTGTCAACTTGTCGTGTAAACACAGACAAAACAAGCCAATACGAGGTGTAAACACAATGCCGTTTTGGTAACAAATCCAAAATGAGATCGGCAGCGTCTCCATGTGAAAGGGGCTTAAGGCTTAAAGGATAACACAAAAAGGTCTTGGGGACATGTTTCCATTGTGGTCCTATGTATTCAATTAATCAACAGCATAAAAGATTCACACAAGATTTACATGTTATCAACAAATACAAAACAAACACTTACACTTTCTACAGGAATTTGCATTTACCTCCACTTGTGGTCTCCTGATATATGTTTTTTAAGGCCAATTTCGAAAGAAAACTAGTGATTTACATCTTTTAATGGATGGTGGAGATTCTTCCCATGTTTGTTCTAAATTTGGGTAGTACCAGCTCGTCCTACTAATTTGGCTCAAGTAAGAAATAATACCAGCGGAAGTACTTGCTTAAAAAAAGGAGAAAAACAAGAATTCTTCATGTTGCCATTTCTCACGGTGTACATCCTTACCTTTGGTTTGTTGGTTGTGCTCTGATCTGTTTCTTTCTTTTTCTCTCTCGCCCTCTGACTGTCCGTTTGTCCAGTGTGACATCTTCTGAGAAGGTCGACAAGGCCCAACGCTATGCAGACTTTACCCTGCTCTCTGTGCCTTACCCAGGTAAGAAAACTCCCTTTCACTTCTGCCCCAGTAAATAATAAAATAATACCAATCACTGCTGCCGATGTTCCGTTTTTCTTACCTTCTCCAGTTATCACAGAACAGAGTTTCCTGATTTACGGCTTTTTGGCGCTGTTCGCTAGCCTATGGGTCACCACTTATTGCCGGACGTCACCTGACACGTTGACGACATAGCCGGAAAAAAAGAGTCTTTCCTTGTGTTTTGGAGACAATGGAATAATACAACATAGCGCATGTCTATGGGGCGATGTGGTGGAAAGCGACGTTGACGCGAGAGCATCTTTCAAATGGTCACGTATGGACCAGGATTAATTTCCGATTCTAGCGCACCTGTGGGTGCCTTTTGAGACCTTCTGTGGGCCGATCGGAGTGCCGCAGAATATTCCGCGATTTTTCGGTTGGTGAAAAATCTAATTTGTGGCAGTCAATGAGAAAAAAACATCATGAAGACTTTTTTTGACAGGGAATTAGTTAATTTGAATCAAATGTCAGGATCAGTTGTATTTTAATTATGATAAAATGGCCCACCCTTGTGATTTTGGTTATTCAGTATTTTTATTCAGCTTTGAAGCCTACAATAAAATCCTATAATTCATCCATTTAGCTAGTATTTATGGTAGTTTCAATGTTGATAATTACATTGATGTCGATGACATGTGTATGTCTGTTTTGTTTTGTTTTTCCAGGGTGTGAGTTCTTTAAAGACTACAAAGACAGAGATTACACAGCCGAGGGACTGGTGTTCAACTGGAATCAGGTACGCAGACATGACCTTAACTGGACTTTTCAACATCTACATACATTGTGCACGTTAAAAATAAAATAAGTGACTATATGAGACTGTTAACTTGTATGTCACCATGCTGCCCTTTCTATGACAGGACTACGTTGACGCTCCTTTGACAATCCCAGAGTGCTTTACCCAGAACATGAACATTGACTGGAGTGAATACCAGGTTACCTATTTTCTATTCTATTCTATTCATGGGAATCTTTCCACCACACCAACTAGCAGCTAGAACTTCTGCCTCCCAAAATATTATTAGTCTGTCAGTGACATCTGTTGGTCACTTAAGGAACTGCAGGTGCTTCAGAGCCAGTTTTTGTAGTACACAGGTTTTCAGGCACCTACAGTAGCAATTTAGAGGTTTCCTAAAATGTGTGAGCACCTGCAACATACATTGTGTGTTTGTGTGTATGTTGTGCGCAGTCATGGGACCTGGTGGAGCAGACCCAGAACTACCTGAAGCTACTGCTTCACATCATTAACAGTGATGGTACGTAGACAAGATTTTCATATTTCTAGCTGCACTTTAAGCTGCAGCCAATGTGCTCCAGTTCACTTTGTTTGAATAACCTTAATCTGTAGTTGCTCACATCTGGGAATTATTTAGATGTTTTCTCTATACTGTATATCCTATATTAAAATAGGTTGTGGGAGCTGGGAGGGCACCCGCTGGCCTACCGGTCCAGACGCATACCTGATCCCGACCAACTTTGCTGCATGTCAAGCCCCATCTCTCTCCACATTTCCTGTCAGTGTACTGTCCTATCAATAAAGTCATAAAAGCCCCAAAACATATCTAAAAATATCTGGTTGTGGGAGGGCACTATGACTCAGACATAACCATATACTGTACAAACCGTACAAATCAGACTAAAACAATATGGGCATATATGGAGATCCGGTTGTCCAGAGCCACAGATCTGACCACTATACCCATATATGGTCATGAAAGGGACATGGACGGTCGAATTGGCGGTGCGTAGTAGGTGTGGGGGCAGTGTAGCGTCCCAAACCTCTATTTGTTAACAAATGTTATTTGTATCAGGGGTTTCAAACAGACTTTCTCAGTTCTGTTTACGTAGGGTGCTTGTATAATAAAGTTAGCTTTTTACTTTGTAATGCAAATTCCCTGGGCAACCGTTATGCTCATTCTCCCAGGTGTATTTACAGATGACAGAACCCCTATCCCTTATTAATAATGTAGTATGTAATATATTAATAATGTTACAGTGCTCTTTGACCGGTGGCTCGAGGGTGAGAATGTAAATGTGGCACGTGATCTGCAAATGAAATGAGAACATGAAGCAAAGTATGGCATGGGGGACACTTTCATATCCAACAGCTATTTACCTCTTACATAACCAAGTCCAAAACACCTTCCACTTCATTGTTAATATGAAAGTCCCCAGTGGAAATGAGGAAATTATCCCAAGGCTTTGACACTCAAACACATGGGCAGATGTTACTTCTTTTGAAGCTTCAAAAAGTCAATATTTGTTGTGATGATTCTTGCTCTAAAGCAGTGTTTCCCAAATGGTGTGCAGATGGTGTACGTACGCGTTTCCCAGTACAGAGGCAAATTCCATAACCTAAAAATATTTTCACAAATTTTCCAAAATAGTGAAAATAGCAGATTTTCCCTTTGAATACAGTTGTGTCTTCACTGCTTCATAGAATTGATCTTAACTGCTTCCACCTCCGTCAGATAAGAGTGGACTCCTGGTGCACTGCATATCAGGCTGGGACCGCACACCTCTCTTTGTGTCCTTGCTCAGGCTCTCCCTGTGGGCAGTAAGTCTTTCTCCTTTATCATCCTTATTTCATCCCCTCTAGCTCTCTCTCTCCATTTTGTATTTTCTGTGAAAAGAGGTAGTGTAAGAGAAGGAGAGGAAACTCACAGACAGACTGAGTTTTGTGGGTTTTGTAATGTTTTGCCACATTTTGAGCTTGTGGATTGGCTATTTCTTCTACTTTTGCAAGACACACTGTCATATCGTCGCTGTCGGGCAGAAACCTTGTACCTCCAAGTTTCAAATTTGTAATTTTCTTTTTGCAAAGCAAAGCCCTGCTTCATCACACACAACGCAGATCGGCTGTTTTCACTAGTTTAAATCATTTTTAAAATGATAAATGCAAAACGAACGGTTTTGAACATACACGGTTTCCACCCGACAAAGACGATATGACAAAGTTTAAAATGGGGCATTCATTTATGAGTAAAACCTAAAATGAAATATGGACATGTATGGTTCCTGACCTACAGCACCACTATATTGAATTTGGTTTCAATACAAATCAACTTAATATTCCAAACACACTTGACCTTAATGAGGTTAGTGCTTTCATTAAAAATAAAACCCCACAGTTGTAAATATGCAATTCTTTTTCATACTTTAATTTCAAATGGAATGAAAAATGCAATATGCTGAGAAAGAGTTTGATAGCACCCCAACCCCAGTGAACCTGTTACATCTCATGTATAATTGGCCACACTGTTTCGTATCTTTGACTTTTTTCCTTTTTCTTTCACAGGATGGTGCTGTACACGCCAGCCTGGAACCGGCTGAGATCCTCTATCTGACCATCGCCTACGACTGGTTCCTCTTTGGGTAAAAATGAAAAAAAAAAAAAAAACAATCCCCTCACAACACCAAACATGAAATAAAAACTACACAACAACAGTGCACAATGATAATAATAGTTCAGGAGTCATCAGCGAGCACGTTAGCTGCCATGAATACTTTAGAGTCACGTTGGTGGCGCTCCAGGCAGGCCTGTGATTGTCTCAGATGCATAATTGAGAAGTGACTGTTAATGAAATGTTAAGGAGTAGAGGGATGGGAAGTACAAGACTGTTCTGATCTCACACGTCTCTCTCCCCGCCCCCCATTTTAAAAGGTTTTCAAAATAGTAAAAAAAGGCAAAGAAGTTTAGGGATAAGGGGTAAGGCATGGACCAAAATATAGCTCCTCGTCTCTTACATAAATTGACACACCTCAGACTGTCTGTCTCTGTCTCTCTCTCTCTCTCTCTCTCTCTCTCTCTCTCTCTCTCTCTCTCTCTCGGTCCTTCCTTCATAATTACCAGCTTGTATCTCCACAATTTTAGCTCATCAGAGGCTGTGTAAAAAAAAACTCCACTGCCAGCTAGCCCATGTAATTATACATCAGCAGGCCTTCCCAAGCCCCTGGGACACTGGCCTGGCAGGGAAGGAGAGCACACACACACACACACACACATGCACACGCACACACGTGACACAGGCGTGTGCAGTAAAAGTAGGTGGAAGCTAATAAAAGATGAGAGAAATAGGAAATAAAGATGCATTAAGGAAATAAAGATGCATTAAGGTTGTAGTCTCCACTGTAATATAATGTAGCATCTCTAGATTGGCCAATAAAGTAATGCTAATCTTGTTTAAAAAGCGTATGGCATTTTATCTTTGAGGAGTCATGATGATGGATCATCCAGATTGAACATTGATTTAGTTCTTTATGCTATTGAATATTGCCATGGGTCTGTGGGGTGCATATTATAGCAAGATTGTTTTTCATTTTTTATAATCTTTTAAAATGATAAAGTCATTGTTTTTGCTATTATTCAATGTACCAGTGTGATTTAAAAAAAAAAGACCAAGTGCTGGTAAAATAAGGTAATGAAGTGCAAAATGACCACATGTTATCTGAACCCTAAAATAAAAGCCTGGGTTTCCAGATGTAAATGACACATTAGAAATGGTTACTTTTATTTATATTTGACAAAACATTTGATTGTATTAATTTACTTTTGATCTATTATTCAGTCTTTTAACTCCTGAAGTGAAGTGCTATTCAGAGTGAGTGGTACCTGTCAGTCACCTAACCTGTTAATTCTCTGTCACATTTTTAGTCACATGCTGCCAGATCGCCTCTCCAAAGGAGAGGAGGTGAGTACACCGCCATCATGAACAAGTAGTCGTTAGGGTTATTATTACAAGAACAATGGCCTCTAGGTGTAAGTCAAACATAATGAAGTTAAGTGTTTTTCGGTGGGGAATACCGCCATGTGACTAAGTATGAACTAGTCTTTATACTCTTCTTTATAAACCAAGTTTGGCCTCCGCTAGATGTAAGATATGAGACCCTCACTGCTTGAGACATATGGTATACAATACAAAGCAATAGTCCCAATGGAAATGCAAGGCCAGCATAGGTAAGCAATATGCAACTTACTGAAAAATGAGCAACATTTAAATTCTCAGAGCCTATTTCCTTGAGCCTGGGGAACCGGTTTATCTGTTGGGACACAACTCAGCTGCGTTTCTAAATCATCTCCTTGACAGTAACTGTCAAGATTAAACATTGGATATTTCACCCATCTTAACTGATACTCTTGAGTTCATAGACTGTAATTGCTACTACCAAGCTTGGAGCTCTGTTTGACGAGACCTAGCTTGAGTCATGCGTAGGCTTTATTTTATTCACTGCTATTTAAAGCATTCTCTGCTCGTGATGGATTTTCTGCCCCTGTTGGGAGTACTTTGCAGCCAAGTATAGGACTGGATGTAGGGGGCAGTGTTTTTTCATGGAATGTCATAATCCTGTCTGATATCACTGTATTTTTGTCTCCTGGCAGATTTTCTTTTTTTGCTTCAATTTTTTGAAGCACATTGTCTCAGAGAAGTTCTCTGCTGTAAGGAAACAGAGGTATGTCCTTCCTCTCACACTCACTCACTGGGCCTCATTTATCACTTTCGTGCAGACCAAAAAAAGTGGCGTATGCACATCTCACTTCAAATTGATAATTGCATTAAGCATAGACAACAATCAAATCGTCTCAGCTTGTGTATGTACAAATGTTTTTCATCATAGACACACGGTACAGCATAGTCTGATAGGCTTCTGAACATGTGTATTCACTCCAAAAATATATAGCTAACAACCTAATAAATAATATGCGTGAAAATATTATATTATGACATTTATAAGGCATAAATCGATTATGTGTCACAAAAATAGGTAGGATATTTCCAAATTGTTAACAATAAAGAGTTTAACAAGTGAAAACAATATTATATTTACAAGGTTATAGCTTAAATGCTTAATCATTTCAAGAGGGCTCTAACAGTAATTCAGATCTCGACTATGGCAGATCTGTCTTTATTTAGATCTCTGCTTTTGTAGACGCGAGTGGGTTTTTGGGACCTCTGGAATCTTTTCGTGGAAAACAATGTTATTGTAATATTCAAGGCTGTGTTATTTAAATGACGATTGTTTGCAGACACAAGATTTATCAACAACCGACAGTTCTTATGCTGCGATTGGCAGGTTACAACTGTTTGATAAATCACACATTAGATGATTCCTGTGCTCAGATCTGCGCTGGTTTCTACTTAAATTCATCATTGATAAATGAAGCCCACTGTCTTTATTTCTTCCATTTCTATTATTTAATGGTTATCATTGGTTATAAATTATTTATTTCTGTCTTATTATATTATTCTTTGTAACTGCTTGTTCTTTCTAGTCCTATTTCTTTTCTTTTTCTAATGCCATTTCTGTATTTTGTCTAAATCTATCTTTGTCTGATTCTATTCATTCATGCTTGTCTGTAAATGCCTTTTCTGTTCTGTTCTGTAGTCTTTGTTGTGAAGTCCATTAGTTATGGACTGAGTGAATTGACTGTTTCAAATTGAACACACCCTGTGCCTTATAAACATTTTTCGTCATAGGCGGGGTGTTTTGTTATGCCTCTCAGACACTCTTTAATGTTTAAACAGTGGCTCTGACAACACACACACACACACACACACACACACACACACACACACACACACACACACATTCACTCTTTGTGGTGAATAATTGGCTTTCACGGTCCCAGACCAACTCTATTTCCCCTCTTCTTTTTAATCTTTCTCACTCTCTCTCCCTGATTTCTCTTTTTGCCCCCTGCCCCCTCTCTTTTTTTATAGTGTATTTTTTCATGTATTACATATTTCATCATCCTATTTTCATCATCCTCTTATTCACAGGAGGAAAAACTCTCATTTCAAAGACAGTGATTTCACCGTGGAGGACCTCTGCCAGTTGAGTAAGTAGGCCTCCGTCCCTCCATAATACATGATGGGGCTGGGCCGGTTAGTTCAGAATTGTGCGATCGGCAGTCAACAATGGTCATTGACGCGACCGCGTATTTCCTGGTGAACCTGTGCGCAAAGGTGGGGGCCGATGGGCAAGGAGGGTTGCGAGCTTATGAGAAACAACTAAAATAAGACCTTAAAACCTGGCGAAAACAGTTGCGTGATGGCTTGACTCCAGTTGAATAATTGTGGTTGTAAACAATAACACAGACAATATAAATCCTTAGTCTGGTTGTGGGAAGAAAAGGATATCATCATGGCCCCAAATAACTTTTAAATATCTTGCAATTGGCGACGAGTCTCTTACTAAATCGGCAAGAGTGCCTCTCATTCTCAATACATAAAGGCTAAGCTATATAACCTCTCAATCATCAGCAATAGTCAGTGGTGCGTGTTCGTGTTTCCCACACTCCCAAGCCCCCACCGTTGCGCTTAGGTTCACCGGGAAATACTCGGTCGCGTCATTGACATACATGCAAGACGTCCTTCATAATCTGCGTTAACATGCTGTATGAGAGTAATGTGGGAACAGGAGCCAGTGGCGATTTACATTTCATGTTCCGTAACTATTCCCCACTCTTAACCTTGTCTCATTTACATAATTATTTGCCTGTAGATGAAGTGGGAACAAAAGTGTTTCAAAAGAACAATGCTGGTTAATTTAAGGTTTACTTTAAAAATATATATTCTTTCATATGCACAGCTCATCAAAAAAAGCCTAAAGCTGTCTGCATATTTCAAAAGGAGTAAAGAAAGAAGTTCTCTGTGAAGAAATTGTTTTATACTCGATGTGGTTCCTTTGAGTGCTAAACGTTAGACTCCACCCAGTGATTACAATGCAGGAATGGTTATTTTGGGGATTTTACAATGGATCCCCAATATTGTTTTTGTTACGGCAACCTTGGATATTCGTCACACACAGTGGACAATGTGTTCTCCATCTCTCTCTCTCCATTAATTAATTAATTGCCATGTGGTTTTGTTTGTTGTTGATCAGAGAGGGATTAGGTGTTAATAATAATAATAATAATACATTTTATTTATAACGCGCTTTACATTCTTGCGAATCTCAAAGCGCTACAAAGCAGAAAACTAAAAACAGGCAGAGAAGAAAAACAGCACAAAAATAAAAACAGCAGAAAAACAACAACGTTTGTTTGTACCTCCTAAGATCTGATCCTCAAACAACCATTCTTCAAAATTGTTCATGATATGGTACATAGATGATAGTTTGCAGAAATAAAACAATCCCAGGGAGGATTTATGTCCATACGCAAATACATCATTTATCTTCATCATATGAAATGCCTTTTGTACTTTTGTTGTATATTTCATTTCATACAGCAGAATGAATTCCATGTGGGAAAGGGGGTAGAGTGACAGATGCTGTGTAGCTTTGACAGTCTTTTGATGGCTGATTGTCATTGTTGAACCCACAAGAGCAGAATGCCACCCTAACCTTGCCTTGCGTAGCCAGATATCACTGCGTGGATATGAGTCTGGTACTTTTATTAGCCGGGGAGCCACAGGCCCAAAATTTGGCACAACCAGGTTGACCTGGTCTAGTTTCTATTAATTTGGTCAATAAGGTACACAGAATGAGAGGCCTGCTCTGCCGGAAACATTGCGAAAATAAAAGTTCCATCGACGTCACTATACAGGAAAATAATACAAAAATAAATCTGCTTTAAGTAGCATGTGAGGGGTCAAACTAGGGGTTCTTCATGATTCCGAATCCATTGCAAGCATTTGTTTTGCATGAAAAACATTCCATATGCTAGATTTCGGCCCACAAAACGGTGAAAAGTCATCAAAAATCACAGTTTTGAGAGGCCGAAATCTAGCCCAAGGAATGTTTTTCCTGCAAAACAAATGCTTGCAATGGATTCAGAATCTTTTCCTGTATAGTGAAGTCGATGGCCCTAACTTTTTTTCGCAATGTTTCCGGCAGAGCAGGCCTCTCGTTCTGTGTACCTTAATGACCAAATGAATAGAAAAAATAAAAAGTATGTCATGACGTCACAGGTAAAACCCTATTCTTTGAGCTTTTGGGCCTGTGGCTCCCCGACTATATATGGAAGTTTCTTTTCCCAATGAGCGGGTTAAAAAAATGGCTGTGGACACAATTGGTTAAACCAGACCAATACTGGGCCCTGATTGGTCACCCAACTCTTCGGGGTGAGGAAATGGATTCACATTTGTGCGGGGCTAGACCCAAATCCGCCAAGGGTTTAGTCTTTTTTTTTTTTTTTTTACAATTTGTTAAGCTAAGTGATCCAAGGGAATGATATTGTAACTGGTGATGCACCCATGTAGAACTCTCCCTGGATGAGTCCACAAGAGAATGTACAGCTTACGTATCCGGGCGCCCCATATGTACACATTTAATACATTACGTTAATTAATAATGTGTACATTCTTTGATGCCATTGCTTGCCATGTTTTTCGTGTTCATTGCTTAATGCTTTGCTTTCTGAAAAACATTTGCTCTCTTGTGGCCTCCCTGACTTCCATCAGCTTTATACTGATGTTATATGATGCTGTATAGAACCAGTAGAGGTTCCTAACCTAAGCTGAATAACTAATTAAGCAAGAGAGTAGTACAGAGGCTGAATGCATGTTTCTGTGTGTAGAAATGCCATTCTGCTGTTGTTAATACTTAGTTAACAGCATTAATTAATACCGTGCTAATGAGGGGTTTTCCCTAGTTTTATCTGTGTACTCAACCTTGTCTAAAGCATTCTTGTTCTAAGAACACATTCTTCCATTTTCCATCTTTGCTTGCATGGTTAATGTCTGCCCTCCTGCCCATCAGCACTCCCATGTAGAGACTGACAGACTCACAGGGGCAAAAACCTTCGCCCCCCGGTCTGTCTGCCTGGGAAAGACGATAGGCCTACATTTAATATACAAAGCCTATTGCTGAAATATACAATGAAATTACTGACAATGGCAGGTAACAATACTCAAAATAATGTATGTCCAAAACAGGCCGTATAAGTTCTAATTTTATACTTTCACAAATGATCAGAAATAGCAAAAATTAACCGTTGCGCTCAGGTTCACAGGGAAAACTGCGGTCGCGTATCCACCAGTGTGTGCTGTGACTCAACTATGTACACCTCTAGGTTACTGCAAACTTTTTTTATTTGTCATCATAGTGGGGAATAAGAAAGGGAAACTACCTAAAGTGTGTGTGTATGCTGTGTGTGTGTGTGGGTGTTTTTAGAGTTGAAGGACCGGGGCAGTGTCACCAGTCTGAGTAGCGACTTCTCCCTCATCACTGAAGAGGTGGGGGGCGGGGCCTACAGCCTCACCTCTGACACTGTGGACCCATTCTCATGCCAGCCCCAGGCCGCAAGCTGGTCAGCATAAACACTATGTTATAATGATGGTTATTAATTGCACTCAGTTCATATATGCATTGTACCTCCTTGATTCAGTCAGTTTAATACTGTTAACTCATTGGCCGCGACCACCCGAGAAAATCCCTTCACTGCTTTTCACTGCTTGTCTTCTCTTACCTTTTAACGTGGGCGCGAGCAGTGCCGTGTTCTACCTGTCACGCGGGTATACAGAGTATGCTGTTAAGATATATATATTTTATTTTTAAAGCGTATGCTCTCGTGAACTTTTCAAAGTAGCATATCCGATAGGCATTATGCACTGGCGTATGCACTGGCCACACTAATAGCCGCGGATCATAGTGATGTCATTATGTGCGCATCCCGCATCAAAAACTCATTCAAGTCACCCAGGGACTCATTCATGTCATGGTCCTGGGGTCCCGGGGATGCGTCTCCATTGGAGTCCATGTTAAAATAATTTACCGCGTCGCGGTAAAAGAAAATAAAATGTCCACAGACACCACCATTATTCATGGGTGAAAGCATCCTACTTTACCCTACGTTAACACAAATAAAATCCACGTAGAAAGTCTTAAACAGGCGATAGAAACGTCCGACGCCATTTTGCGCGCGTAAACTTTATATTGAGGACTCATAAAACTTTTCTGGGACCCATTTGAATGACCACCTGTGGGTCCCGGGACCCATTACATTGAAAACCTAGTAACATTGTATGCCCTTAAAAAAAGTCTAGAACACAACACTGGGCGCGAGAGTGTCCATCGTGCGCAATCGGACAGGACCATGCATTTTGCATGTGTAGGCCGTTCACAGCTTCAAAACAAAACAAACCCGGTGAAAATTCGTCGCTCCGTTCTCTAGTTACGAGCCGTGTTGTATAAAAAGAAAGCAAACGGTCCCTAGGCTGGGACAGACCATACCTGCTTCCAGTTTACAGTTACATGTCCACCAGACAAATACTTTGATTGCTACTAGGGATGTCACCGAATAATCGATTTTCGAATATTCGTTTGATTAACCAATATTCGATTTTAATATTTCATAATCGAAAATCGAAAAAAAAAAAAAAACTTTTTTTTTTTCTTTTTTTTTTAATACTATTTTTTGGCTTAGTTAGTTAGTTTCAACCAATATATAGAATATAGGCTAACAATAGTATTAATGATAATAGTAAATGGCCATTGATTTATTATTCACACCAGCACCAACTGTAAACTGTGTAGACAGAGTGAAGGAGCACAGCAGAGTGGCAGCTGCCTGCTACACACTCCCCTCCCCCCCTGTCTCAGACACAGGTGTGATTGATTCAGGCTTGATTGTTTGGTACTTGGTGGCCATCATCAAAGAAAAGGGAAAACAGCGTCCTCTGTATTGTAAAGCATCACAGAATCTGTTCTTGAGAGATTAGGTGAACAGTACACTGGCACACTAAAAAGAAAGATGAAGAGTAGTAGTTAGGCTACCAATTACCTGAAGAGCCATGTTGTACATATGTAAATGTGCATTGAAATCCAGTAAAAAAAAAAAAGGAAAAAAGAAGAAAAAAAAAATGTTTTTTTTTTATTATTTTTTTATAAAAAAAATAATAATAATAATTAATTATCGATTTTCGAATAATATTCGATTATTGCTCTAGAATAATCGATTTTGATAAAGGTCCATTTTTGACATCCCTAATTGCTACAGCTCTTCTGTAGGTCAGTTTTTCCAAAACCTTTCTGATCGTGACCCCCAAAATAATCATATTTGAACTGCCCCCCACCCACCCTGACAAGCACTTGGAATTGTAGGCATTACATTTAGTTTTTTTCGTTCCACTCATAAAAATTGTGAAAATAGCCTAACCACAAGCTGCTTTTAGGTCATTTTCACAATGTTTGCCTCTTTCTTAAGTAATTATGTGCCAATTTGGTATAAAAAAAAATCTTATCATTAAATTGTAACTTTAGAAATGTGCAGATACCCTATACACTTACACTGTATGTTGGTTTGTTTACTGTTCAGTGAGAAAACAATGTTACATATTAAGCACATCATCTGTGGTCCCCACAATAATTTGGGAAGCACTGCTGTAGGTGACGTTTATCTATGCTTCTCTCCTCAGGAGGAAAGGCACCACCTCCTCCCCACAGACAGTGGTGTGGAACAAGCCCATGCCTCTCGAGGAGCGCCTCTTCCACCCTCTGGGTGAAGCCAGATCCTCCAGTTCCTCCTCCTCCAACCAATCAGAGCAGAGCGTCACACGCACCGGCAGCAGCCCATTGGCCGTCCCTGGGAGAAGGTGAATGTTTGTTACCTTCTTGCCTGTGTGTCTTCCTTTTATCAATAGAAATAAGAACAAGTAGCATGTCCCCTAGGGTAGGTAGTGGTACCCTCACAAAAGCATGCAGTAATCCTGGTCTCTATACTGCCTCCCCCTGTCCTGATGGAGGGGAAAGGAACTGGTTGGAATAACGTGTTCCTTCCACGCGCTACGTCAGGTGAAAAGAAGCGGCTTGGTCTCCTCATGCACGAAAGGAAGCATGAGTTCAGTCCGTTGCTCTCCCCTGGTTGGCAGAGGGAGTGTAGCGAGATTACATTAGACAATTGACACTGGGTGAAAAAATGTGTTAGAAAAATAGTGGGATAAAAATAGCTTCTGCATAACTGTAGATATGTGAAGCTGTAAGTACTACAGTATATACCATATAGTTTCCATACTCGGTATATGCATAATGTATGGCATGGCTATATAAACTACCCACAAAAAGTTAGGAAACTTAACTTCAGTCCATTATCCCTCCCATTTAGCATTTTTACTGCCAAATTAAGATTTTTTATAGTCTGTTCCCTGCCATCAAATACCTTACCTTTGCGATTTTATAGAATAATATCTATCCATTATTTCCAGCCGCGATGTTGTGTAACACACGGCCGCACGTCTCATAGTCTCACAAAAATAATAGTATAGGAATAATAATAGGCGACCGCAATCCTCCATTTCAAAGATAGAGCCAGTAGCGTGTTTCACCCAAAATAAACAAGGAAGGAGAGAACGTAGATCCAGGGCCTCAAAAACAGAAACCATAACCAGTCGATCACTGGTTAAGGTTTGGGTTAGGTTTAGGCATAGTTCTACTGAGGTTAGGGTTAGGTTTAGGCATAGTATTTTTCACCTGGTTAACATCACCAGATTCTGACTAATGGGATGTAGGAACAATGAGATTTGGGACCAATGCCATGGCACCAGGTGAACAGTGCAGTATAATACTGAATTATAATGTGTCCTGTGACTGTCTTTTCTTGATTGCTATGTATAGCTCTTTGTCCATTCACTATACTCACTGTCTGTCTACTCAGCATTTAGCAGTTAACTTCTTGTATGGTGGGATTGATTTACGTGCATGTGTGCTTGCACTTTATGTGACCTAAAGAAATTGGCTCCAACCGAAGGGCCTGCTCAGGCTGTGTGTAGTGGAATCTTTCTCAGTGGTTTGTTGGTGTAGTTCACTGCAATATATTGTAATGAGTGTGGTGTTGTGCCTTGGTGTGTGTTGTTGGATGGTGTGTACTTTTCAGCACAGGATAGTTCTCGCTGCATGTTCTAGTGACTTGACAGCATATTGTCTGTACAATATCTTTGCTGCCCTGCATATATGAGAGACTTGTTTGCAGTCTGTTTGCAGTCAGTAGTGTGCGCATCCACAGATCGATGCAGTGTGTCGACATACTGCTCCCAGAAGACCGTGTTATTTATGGCGAGGTCACAAACCCAATGCCACAGAGCCCTCCCACTGACCTCATGACCCTGTTGCCTGGACACGGTTGAACCCTGACCCCTACCCTCCTCTTCAATTTGTTTCTGCTTTCTGCCGTTTTTGTCTCCATTTTAGGGATGGGACGATATGAAAATTTCATATCACGATTATTGTGACAAAAGAAATCGCGATTTACAATATTATCGCGATAATCAAAATCCATTATCCTGGGGTGGAACATTTGCCAAAAAATTGCAGATCTACAAGCTAACGTGACGCGTTGTGAGCTTGTAGATCGGCTATTCTTTTGGCAAAGACATTTGATAGAGAGTGAAAAAAAGACTGTATCAAGTACATATTAGTACATAATAGTACATATTATAAGTACATTTTATTAACAATAGAGGGTTTAAATGGTACCGGATATGCAGCTCAGCAAATAAAAGGTGAATTGATCAGAGGACGATTTCACAATAAATTAAATCTCTACGACACGATTATCGTGAGTGTTTTTTATCACAATAAACGATAATACCGCTTATCGTCCCATCCCTACTCCATTTATTTATCCCCTTCGACTCCTGTTCTTCACTCTCTTCTTCCCTTTTTCTCTCTCAATCATTTCTTCCTTCTTTCGTTCTGTCTTGTCTGTCTCCATTCCCTACTTCCTGTGTGTATCTTTGCTTCCGTCTTTGTTTGTGGTCTTTCTCCGTCCCTCCACCACGTCTCAGGTTAGCGGCGGGGTATACGGGATCCGGCTCCTCCCTCTCCACGGAGTACGGCAGCTGGCAGATCGTGTCGGGCTGTGGCAGCATCCACGACCATGCCCACTTCCCACCTCCTGCCTCGTCCTCTTCTGTGGCAGCCGCGTACGACTCGCCCCTCCCCTTCAGCTTCCAGGACGAGGGGCCCAGCGGACGCATGTGAGTGACACTGCGCTTCTGCCCCCCCCCCCCCCCCCCCCCCCCCCCCGTTAACTCCCAACTCTTTCTGTCTTTTTTTTCCCCCCATACCTACGTATTACCCCTCACTCTTTTGTCACCTTATTTTGGTCACCTCTCCCCGCTCGCAAAGGAACATGACTCAGTGGGGGGGTCGGGGGCACTAAGCCCCCCCTCTAATGTGTGTTTGTGTGTGTAGTTCTTATGAAGAAAAGAAGGTGCCAGGCTGCCAGCACACAAGGAAATCCTTTTCACATGGTTTATTTACCTCTTGGACAGAGAACAACGGACGAGTTTCGATCTGTACGGTCTTCCTCAGCGTTGTTGTGTGTAGTTCTTAGCCTGCAGGGGGTGTGAGGGCATTTGAAGCAGGTAGAACCATTGTTGGAATGGAATTGTGCGTATATGTGTGGGTAGGGTACTGTATGCCTCTAGAGTAGAGTCTAGAGAGTGACTCATCTATAGGAGGGCGCTCTTTTGATGATCAGAGCAGTGCATTCTTTTCTGTCTTTCTTTGGTGCCACAGATTGTGTTGCTCTGAATATGATGATGTGGAAAACCTGCGTACAGACAGTATGTGTTTTTCTGTGCAAACCTATCGCTGTTTTGTCAGTTGAGTACCACGTATCTGCAAAAATATTTGCGTGTGTTCTTTCACCTACAGTTCTTCCTGCTTGATGCCATATTTACATGTATTCTGAAATACTCATTCATATCCTACACATGGTCTCTTTTGGGATATGCAGTTTGGTATATGCATCATTAATAGCCCACTTCCCAATATCCTTTCACATTTTCATCCTACATTTGCTCTCCTGCTAGCTGGCCATTTAACCAAAAGAATGATTGTGGCTCCGGTAGTAACTGATGAGCTTTTGAAGTTGTTTCATAACTTTCATTTGCAACTATGAAGTCAGGATCGCCCCAATCTTATACATAAAGAGGAAAACAATGTTTCCCGGGTGCTTCTGTGTTTTCCTACTAACAATAACAGTTACAGTTAAAGGCAGTTGTGCTCACAGATTCTGCTGTTAGCAGATTTTGAATTTAGGAATCGGATCTCCCTAATGAGCATAAGCTGACCATGACACCCAACATTAGACATGCATGCTAACATGTTTTTCATAGCCTGGTTGCTGAAAAATGTACCTGACACTTACTGTACATACACCAACGTATACATGGCATTCTTGAGCATTCTGTATATTGAGTTGCACATCACGGAAAACATAAATGTAGCCATAGTCGCACATCAATCACAACCAAAACTGTGTTTAACATCAAAAAGAGTTTTACCACATTCTCTCTGTGACTGTCCTGCAGTCACCTTGCAGTGGGTGGGCTGGGGGTGTTTCATTTCTGCTCGTGTCGACTGCCAAATTGAGCGTCCCGCCAGGAGCATTTGCAGCCAGCTCAGGCGAATGGCATATATCCATCCTTATTTAGAGTTAACAAGGAAGAGAGAGGAGGGGAAAGACATGCTGACAGCTGGTGCTCTGTGATTGTTAACACATGAGTACATTCTCTACCACCCCAGATCAAGCTCCAACAGATTATTTCTCTTTCCGTCCTTCAATTTTACATAAGTTGCTTTTCCTTTCTTTTGTGTTTCCTGACTGTCATGTCTTATGTCCATTCTTCAATGTACCCATCCGTTTAAAAAAAAAATGGTCATCCCACGTTACTGTTGATTCCTCTCCAATTCATGCCTCTTCATAATTTTCTCTCTGGTTCTTCTACCCACCACCACTTACCACCGCCACCGTCATTCCTGTCCTTCCTCTTAATCATTCCCTCACACCGCTGCCTCCCATTTGTGCTCCTCACCCATCTCCTTTCCATGTTTCTCCCATCCTCAGGTGTCCGATGCCGTCGGAGCGGCAGACTCGTCTGGAGGCTGTACGGGAGGTCTTTCTGGCAGCCTACAGCTCCACGGTGGGCCTCAAGTCCTCAGCGCCCAGCCCCTCTGGTGCCATCTCCGGCCTGCTGGAGCAATTTGCCCGTGGGGTGGGCCTCCGTGGCACCAATGCCATCGTCTGACCACCTCGCCTGCCACCTCCCCTCCTTAATGTGATGTCCAAGCTCTAATCTTCCTCTACCCGTCCAACTGTGGGTTCCGCTTATCGGGCTTGAAGCACGGTCTCATGCTTGCCTTCAGTCCAATCATGAATGTCTCGCCACAATGGGACTTCAGATAAACAATTATGTGCCAAACTTCTCAACTCTATCCAGGGACTGAAGCATTAATTTTTTGTTCTCTTTTTTTTTTACACTTCAAAACCACACTCACTCACCCTTATTATTTTTATCTTCTTTTTTTATTATTATTTTTCTTTGTGCAGTTACAACTTTCTCTGTACTTGTTTTGTGTTATAAGGTTTTGACATATTCAGGGAATGGTTATTTTGGGGGTGGGGGCAGAATTCAGCCACTGTATCAAAAAAAGGGATAGAACAATGGTTCTATTGGGTGTGAGGTAGGCTTTTACGTGTTGGAGGCAGAATGTAAGACATTCTTCCTTTGCGCCATTCTTCCTTGTCTTTTCATAAATGTTTTTTCTCTGGGAGTCGCAGTGATGACCATGCTGTGCAGAAGTGTAGACTTCTTGACTCTTATTTATGCTGCTATTCTTGGCTGAAACGAGTACAGAATTGATCAATAATTGTGGTGTGATGTCAGATGATATAAATACAGCACTTAATGCCTTCTGACAGAAATCCTGGCATTTTCTTTTTTGTTAGTATAATCTTGCCTTTCTTGGCACAGATACAAAATTAAACTGATCTACAGTCTTGATTTAATTGGCAGGGGGAACAGATTTTCCAACAGGAGGTCTGATCAAAACACACAACTCAGTTTTGTTCATGAGAGTATGTTCAGGCACATGTCCATTTCCTGAACTATCTCACATAACGCAATTGTATAGGTCTCAGTTGAAGAGCTGAGGTAATATACTGTGCTGTAGGTCCACATTTCTAAAATCTTCACAGAGCCAGTCTCTTGAGTACTCAGTACTGAGCATTGTGGTAGCTAAAGAAGGAGGCTTGCCTTGGATCACTCTGAGCCAATGACCTCTTCAATGTTCTTCCTTATTGCACACACAGCCAGTGACCCTGAAGCCTATTTCATACACCGTCACACAATGGTGTCGTTCCTTGAAAATAACTTTGATTTTCAAGCAATGGTCTAGTTCCTGGTCTCCTGGATTCCCAGCAGTTAGGGGTGGTGATCTGATCTCCACTTACCAAGAGCATGTGTATTCTTTCAGGTTGCACATAGACATGTACATCACGATCAGGTGTATGCATTGTGGATTGGTTCTGATAGATTTATATTTTCTTTTATTTTTTAGCTGTAGCTTTTTGGTGTCGCCAAACGGTTTTGATGGCTTCTGTACCTCAGGACCTTTTGTTGTGCCTTTTTTTTATCTTCAGTAACAACTCCTGATTCCTGCTTTTCTGGTCCAGTTTCAGGTGAATTTGTTTGTTTAATGATTGACACTGTTGTTGTTTTACAGACGATTACTTGCGGATGCTGAGATAGTAGACTGCAAGCAGCATTAACCATGTTATTAATCATTTCCTATTGGCTGGGCGAACTGCCTTTTTTCCCCCCGTTTGTCAATCACTTGGCCACAAGATTATATATACTTTTTTCTTCTGCACAGTTTTACAATTACACAAGGCTAAGGATCCTTGTGTACACCAATAATGTTTAACGGGGCGTGCATTATACTCAGCTCACCACATCAATCATGAAAAGACATAGAAGTCCTTGTTAAAAAGAAAACATGAAAGGAGCTTTTCACATATGCCTTTGAAGAGGACTCCAGCTCAATATTTGCAGCATTAATGAGCAGATGCCTACTTTGAATCCAACTTTGGCTTTCCGCAGCTGGAGGCAGGAACTGGAATCCCTGCCCAGGTTGTGATTCTTTTATACCACACAAAATAGAGTTTTTGAAGTCAGCTTCTTTGTTACCAAAGAGAAACCCTTCAAAATTATGTCAGGACAGATTATGTAGATTTGATTCCAGTGTTTGCCTGACATGCACACTGTATTTGACAAGGCAAATCACACTTGGCTGTAATGTAACGATTAATTCACTTGCATTTCTAATCGTTCCAATTAAAGCTTTTGGCAAGGCCTGTTAACAAGAATATCCTTTAACCTTGTTTTGTCCGCAAATACATTTCTAACTCATAGGCTAATGAATGATTGAATGATCTGATCTCCACTCCACTTGGAGTTTTCCCCCTCTACTCAAATTTAGTTGAATGCAGATTGGAATTACAATGACTAGGTTTTGGCAGTCTGAACATTCAATTTGAGTGTTTCATAAAAATAAAATAAAAACTGAATCAGTGTTCAGCTCCACTGTCCAGCTTTAACAGAGACGGCACAGTCCGATCAGCACACAACCATTTAACCAAAAGGCAAATGAAGATTTCCCAATTCAGTCTGTATCATGAAAAAAGATGGGCTCACCTGATGTGCAAAACAAGAGCTTTACCGAAGCCATGATTTTTATTGGGTGTAGGTATTTTGTTTGGTTCATTCATACTGGCATCACTAGTATTGTCATTTCGTTTGTTGGAGATGGCAGTCTCATGGGACGCCTCCTTAATGAGGAGATGATCATTAATGTTGCAATGCAACCGATTTTAAATACTTGATGTAAGCCTCCCATTGAACAGACCTTTTCTCTGGATTTGCATGTCATTTTCCCAAATCATCAAAACTTGTGGAATATAGCCTAATGGTTTGATTTGATTTACAGATTAACTTTTATTTTAGAATCATTTCATTTTAGATTTTATTGAAATGCTGCATTGCACTCATTGTCCTGTGTTATGTGTAAAGAGGGAGTTTTGTTTTCTTTGTACAGTCGATGCATTTTTAAGTAATTTTATCTTTGTTATAAAATTGCTCTTAATTGTTGGCAAATATTTTAGGTTAAAGGTGAAATGAGCAGCAGGTGGTAATAGTGAATAAAGAAAACAAATGTGAATCTATGTCCTAGTATTCAGGTGTATGGGTTCACAGAAATGGTTTGAAAAATGTTGCCTACATTGAATTCCTCAAATAGTCATATACTTGAGATCTCAAAAATCTAACTGGGCACTATTTTCAGAAGGGGGAAAAAAACTTTTATTTGAAAATGTCAGATGTACAAGATCACAGGGACTTCATTCGCTAATGCTCATAAGTTGGCACAATTTGCATACCTATTGATGGATGGACAGTTCAGAAACGTCCACCAATTGCATCCTTAATAGGGAAACTACCAAGCTAACAGAAGCTGCCAACTTTCTCTTCCTGCAAATTTGGCATGCTGAAATAGAAGCCATAATTATTTCTTGCATAAAAAATAAAAAATCTTGTTTGAAATGTCAAAACATGAACTGCAACTGTCCATATGCTTACCTAAGCACTTCACCGAAACACAAGTCATTACAGACATTGTGAAGGCACCATGAGTTTTAATAGTGGTTCCCAACCTTTTTAGCTCAAGACCAAAAGAGGAATTAGACAAAACTAGTGAAAACAGCAGATCTACAAGCTCAAAACTCTTGGCTATTTATTTCACTAGCCTACTTAAAGGGATATTTCACTTTCAAAAAAACTTTTGGTAATTTTATCGTTTAATCAGGCTTTTACGAACACCCTGAATAGTTTTTAATTTGCTTGATTCAATATTTAGATATTTGATGTAAATGTTACCAGGCCCAGGGCCTCTCCCCACACACACCCATTCTAACTTCAAACTTCATTTTAACCATTCATTAAAAACACCCACAACTAGAAGCAGTGCTCTTCCGAGCACAGGTCTCCACCAGGCCACACAAATCGGCCTGTTATAGCGCCACCATGAGGCTGATTTAAAAAATGTGGGGCAGAGGTTCTGAATTAGCATCCAGGGAGTGTGTGTGTGCTCAGTTTGGCAGCGATCGGGCCAACGGCGCCGGAGATTAGCTGGTAACAACCAGGCCACACAAATCGGCCTGTTATAGCACCACCATGAGGCTGATTTGAAAAATGTGGGGCAGAGGTTCTAGATTGGCATCCAGGGAGTGTGTGTGCTCAGTTTGGCAGCGATCGGGCCAACGGTGACTGAGATTAGCTGTTCACAAACTGCGAGGACGGACGGACGGAGGGGAAAACATACTCTCCCTCAGCCTTCGGCTGGTGGAGACAATGAATCTATCATGGTTAAAATGGAGTTTGAAGTTACAATGGGTGTGTGTGTGTGTGGGGAGAAAAGCCCATAAGGTGTTTCCCTGTTGAAAGTGGAATAGGCTATCCCTTTAACATTAAACATTTGTTTTCTAATTTATGGAATTTCTTAAGATTTTTATTTTTATTATATTTATATTTCTTCATGAAATTACTGAAAAGAATCATTGAATTTAATTCATTAAAGAAAAAGGGGGAGGGTGGAGAACATTTATTTGAAATAATTAAAATCAAAATGTAGGAAACAAAAAATTAAGAGAACCATAAAAAGTGTGTCTGCGACCCACAAATGGGTCCCGTCCCGTCCCGACCCACTGTTTGGGAAAGGAAGAATGTAAAGTCTGTAAACGGTTCGGTCAAAGAGTTGAACTTGTGCAGAAGGTCTCTGCCTCCATCTGCCGGTGGAGAGGGAGAAATGCCGCGCTGAGGACCACCATGCTTTTCTGTGACAGCAGCTCGCTCTCTCTCTCTCGCCATGAATGAAATCCTAGTCTCCACAACACCTCCATGGACGGGGATGCTACTCGCTTCATCCTCAGGTAGCCTTCATCACATCTACTGCTCAACAACACGAAGACCGGAGGAGACTACAACAACTGGCGCGCTCCCTCTCCCTAATTGAATGGAACACTTTGCTGTGCCAACATAGCGTCCAGATATAGGAAGCTGTTAAAAGGTGTCAACTTCTAGAATTAAGAAGAACTGATTTAAAAAGAACTGACCATGGCATCAATAGGGGATTTCGACCCACTCAACTCCATCGTACCTGCGACCAAGATTGAAATCACTGTTTCGTGCAGGTAAGATCCAGTTAATTTATTTACCCAGTCCTTTTCTTCAAGTAGCCGGTGCCTATTCCGTGGATCATGTACAAATTACAATCACTCAAATCTGAGTTGTCGGGTGATGACAAGGCTACGCTTTAAATTTAAAGGTACCCGCAAATCAAATCCATTCTGAATAGCATCCATGTGCGTAAATTTCCCGGCGTTGTAACGCTTTAAAATTGTTCTGATTTTAACAGTTAGAGCCTAATAGGTGTCTTTACAGTACACTGACTAGCAAACTCAGGCTTTTTGGAAGGAGTAATATGAATTTGTCAGTAGTAAAGTGCGTGGGGTGGCGCAGGAACCATCGCATTCGGCAAGATATGTTCCAAGCGCGCATAGCTATTGCGAGTAGGCATAGCCTGCACAAACACTAACATCAACTTGTGATAAATAAAGTGGAGAGTAAAATAAATGCTCTGTTAATAATGTTCTTGTTTGTTCATCTTTCTGTGACCATGTTAGAGAGGTGCGCATGTGGCATGTGGTTATTTTCTTTCTTTCTTTTTTATGCGTGTACGCGTGCGCGCGTGTTGGGGGTGGGGGGGATGTTTGTTTGTTTTGTTTCTCTAAAAATGTGACTTAATTGCTTTTGACATACTGTGGACTCCACTGTGGACTCCACAGTGTGGAGGCTGAGTGAAGGGGGACTGCCCATAAGTCCGGAAGTTCATTAGTCCGAAGGTTCATTAGTCCGAATTTAGTTAGGTTTACTGAGGTTAGGGTTAGGCATAGTATTCTTAACAAATTCGGACTAATGAACCTTCGGACTAAAGCTTTCTTATTATAGGCTACTAATACCACCTTCCATAGAAATAAAGCAAACACCAAATATTGTCACAATAAGGTAAAAGTGTAAAGATAATCAAATTGGTTTTTTTTTGTGCATGTGTGCAGATTTGCATAGGCCAGGGGTCTTCAACATTTTCAGGCCAAGGACCCCTTAGTTGAGAGAGAGATGAAGCAGGGACCCCCACAACCTCTTCATAGATTCCATATTTTCATCGTTTGACAGCACAATTATCGTGTATTTTGGACTCATGTCAATTTGTGTTTTCATATATTTAACCACTTGAACCGTCAATACCTTTCAGTCTGTACTTAGTCTGCTCTTTTTCCCCTCTACACCAAAGCTCTTTGCCAAAGATAGCCGATCTACAAGCTCACAACGCCTCGCAGTTGGCCAAAGTTCTCAGAATATGGATGCTAGGGTTCAGGTGGTTAATATAAAAAAAAAAGGGAGAAATAAAGTTTCTATCACACAAAGATTTGGAGGACCCCCTGTTGTAACTCTGAGGACCCTCTAGGGGGTCCCGGACCCCCTGTTGAAGACCCCTGGCATACTATTAGCCTAGAGTGGTACTCTGCAATAAGGAGTCCAGGGATCACTAAGTTCAACACAATCAACAGCGGAAAGAAAAAGTGCTGTGAGTGACAGATTGCACGCTGCACTGAAAATGGTTGTTGATGCTGTCTGCTGCCCTGACAGATAACCTATACCCAGCATTTTGATATTGAGCCCTGTTATTTTTTCATGATCTGTTTGCCACTGGTTCTCAAAGTGGGGACTGGGGGCACTAGGGGTCCTTAATTGAGGGGGTTCCAG